>NC_069728.1:7368735-7668735 GCF_027358585.1 Pangasianodon hypophthalmus | reverse complement strand
GGTATGTGATTAATGTACTGTTTATGTCCTGTTTGAATTTGATGTTATGAATGTACTGTTTACTGTTACAGTTACTGTATATTAAAGGTAAAAGTTTAAGTAAAGATACTGAAATCTTTTTTTAATGATGGTATGCATTCTGCATACTGACAACACCGACACTGACCACATACAGCATGCAGAAAGCAGAAGATTAATCTGTACTGCCCTCGTCTGGAGAAATGGCTTATGTCAGTGTATTTAGTGCACCTCCTTTCCATGTGAGTAAGGTACAGATTTAAATTAGCAGAAAAAAAAACTAGCTTGTTTTATTAAACCTGTGTGAAAGTATTACCATACTAATATTCTAAAATTTACAGTGTGAAAACTGTGAAATATTATTTAGTCTCTCCTAGTGTCTCTGCTCTCTCTCTCTCTCTCTATGTATGTGTATGTGTGTGTGTGTGTGTGTGTCTCATCAGTGCTAAAACTTTTCTTTTTCCCTGCATTATCAGTTCTGAGACTGCTGAGCTGGTTTCCATTAATTCACCCAACAACAACCTGCTCCTAAACTGACAACCTGCATGAATGAAATTTTAGTGCTGCTGCCAAGGAAATAATCAATCAGGGACAAGTACATATAGTGTCCTAAATTAGAGTATGATTGTGAATATCTAGACTCTTCACAATTTGACCACTTGACAAAGCCATTTTTATAGAGTAGTAAGGAGACAATATTTTTCTTCTATCTTGTCACTCTTCATGAATGTTAAATAAATTAATTTGATATCAGAATATTACAGTAGTGCAGTGGTAGTGCTCTAAAACATATGTGGATGAAACCTGTATACAAAAAACATTACGCAATTAGAAAGTATAGCTCTGTATACTTCAGAATTCATCCTGCTACTTCTCTCAGCAGTCACATCATCAATAAACCTGGTTCCACTGGCAGCCAAACATGCCCATGCCATAACACTTCCTCCACCATGTTTGACAGATGATGTACTATGCTTTGAATCATGAGCCCTTCCTTTCCTTCTCCATGCTCTTCTCTTCCCATCATTCTGGTACAAGTTAATCTTGCATCAGAACTGGTCAGGCTTTTTTTAGAGGTTTTTTAGCAAAGTCTAATCTGGACTTTCTGTTCTTGAGTGTTACTGGTGTTTTGCATCTTGAGGTAAACCATCTGTATTTACATTCATGAAAGTGTCTCTTGATTGTAGACTTTGACAATGATATGATTACCTCCTCCAGAGTATTCTTGGCTAGATGTTGTGAAGGGGTTTTTCCTCAGCAAGGAAAGACCACTTTAGTTGTCTTCCATGGCCTTCCTGGTCTTTTGGTGTTGCTGAGCTCTCCATTCCTTCTTAAAAACTTTCTGCTATCTATCTTTTAGGTCTGTTTTGTTTTTTCAGCCTAATGATGGCCTCCTTCACTTGCATCAACACCTCTTTGGACCGTATAATGAGAGTTCCCATGAACAGCTAGCAAATGCAAAACGATTCAAATCAACTCCAGACCTTTAATCTCCTTAATTTGTCATGAAATAAAGAGGAAACAGGCCACATCTGCCCATGAAACTGCTTATCAGTCAATTGTCCAATTACTTTTGAGCCTGTGAAAATGGAGGGACTCTGTAAAAAAAATGGCTGTAATTCCTAAAAGGTTAATGCAATATTTCTGTTAAACCACTTGAATTAAAGCTGAAAGTCTACACTTCAATCACATCTTGATTGCTTCATTTCAAATCCATAGTGGTGGTGTACAGCGGCAAAATTACGAAGATTGTGTCACTGTCCAAATACTTATGGACCTCACTGTAAGTCTTGATAAACGTAAGGACCTTGACATAGCAAGCTGACTGTTGGCTGTAGTGTTTGTGGTGTCTCAGCACCAAGGCACTGACAAGTGAAGTGTGGTGAAGCAGCATGGGAGGATTGTGGGAAAATAATTCTCTACTTGTCTGTAAACAATACATACAACAGTTGAAAAGCAATGAAGAATAACAGCAATTTACAGATGCAGTAAAATGATTCATCTGAACACATTATTGTTAAGTCTCACAAAGCTTCTGAATATATATAAAAACATAAACAAAACTTGTGAATGTATATATATATATATATATATATATATATATATATGTATGTGTGTGTGTGTGTGTGTGTGTGTGTGTATATATATATATATATATATATATATATATATATATATATATATATATATATAGGTTACACATAAGGTTTCTAATCATTGGGTTATATAAGGATTCTAAATGGACATATCATTGGGTTATTTTATAAATTAGGATTTTAATTCGTTTTAGCATAAAAGCAATATTTAGCTATTTACAGATTACCTTGACAGCTAGTAGTCTGACGATAGTAGCTTCAGTTTCCTGTGTTCCTAGCCCAACTGTTTATGTTTTATGCATTTACTGTTGTTACATCACCTTATTTGTACTGACACATTATTTCATTTTATTAATTTTATAATACAGACATGTGGATGTGCCAGTGCATATACTGTGAGTATTTTTTAAATCAGATTACCTACCAGCTTACTTACATAACTGACATAACAACAGAGCCATGCTTTCACCTTCAATGCTTCAATCTCTAGCTTCACAAAGCATGTTCACCAGTGTAATCATGCTTTCACTAGCTTCACCAACCTAGTCAACCATTTTAACCATGGATTCAGTAGTTTCACCAAGGAGGTCCACCAGTTAAACTATTCTTTCACTGGATTTATCAAACTGGCCCACCAGTTCAACCATGATTTCCCCAGCTTCACTAAGCTGGCCCACAAGTTTAATCATGCTTTTACCAGCTTCACCAAGCAGGTCTACAAGTTTAACCATGATTTCCCCAGCTTCACTAAGCTGGCCCACAAGTTTAACCATGCTTTCACCAGTTTTAACAAGGTGGTCCACCAGATAACCATTCTTTCACCAGCTTCACCAGGCTGGTCCACAAGTTTAACTATGCTTTCCCCAGCTTCACTAAGCTGGCCCACAAGTTTAACCATGCTTTCACCAGTTTTAACAAGGTGGTCCACCAGATAACCATTCTTTCACCAGCTTCACCAGGCTGGTCCACAAGTTTAACTATGCTTTCCCCAGCTTCACTAAGCTGGCCCACAAGTTTAACCATGATTTCACCAGCTTCACTAAGCTGACCCACAAGTTTAACCATGCTTTCACCAGTTTTACCAAGGTGGTCCACCAGTTAAACCATTCTTTCACCAGCTTCACCAGGCTGGTCCACAAGTTTAACTATGCTTTCACCAGCTTCACTAAGCTGGTCCACCAGTTAAACCATTCTTTCACCAGCTTCACCAAGCTGGTCTACTAGTTTAACCATGATTACACCAGCTTCACTGAGTTGGCCCACACGTTTAACCATGCTTTTGCCAGATTCACTGGTCCACCATCATATAACCAGCCAACTTCACCAGTTCAACCAGCTCTGACAAGTTAAGCCAGGCAGGCACCCCAGCTAAACCAGTTCCAGATCCAGAATGGTCTAAGCTGGATTTCTGAGCAGGGAAGACTTACATTAAGAGTGGCAGCTCTGTAGCATCACTGTCCATAACTTTTAATTCATACCTGGTTATGGCTATGTTATGTCTAATCAGAGTTCAGAGTATCATGTGAAGAGAAAAGATATTTTGAGCATTTTTCAGTGATTTATGATGGCATAGCCTGATGGTGGAATTTATTGGACTGTGTCAGCTTAATCTGTCATCACTTATAGCTGTGCCATATGCAGCTCGCAGCTCTTTGCATAATATAATACGTTTTGGAAAAGATCACACACCCACACACACTCCTTTGGATTTTTAGCGCACAATACACACTCACAGCCTCGAGATGAACACACACATACACACACACACACACACACATACACACGCATGCACGCACGCACGCACGCACTCAAGCGCGCGCGCGCTGGCTGAAGAGGGGGCGTCACATTGGGAAAAATCACCGCTGTAATGCACATCTGCAAAGAATGTAGCACAAAACGGTCCAGAAACTCAGGTGAGTGATTGTTTATGATCGTTAAATTTTTTAATTTTTTTCCAAGATAGAGTAAATGAACGCTACGTTTCCCGAGCCGTAGTTTTTTACAGTGAAATATGACATGACATGCTGTCAAATACATATTACCTTACTGGCTGCAGAATACAGCAGAGCACTGTTATCAAGCTGAACCTGCTGTTCTACAGTAAGATAATTGCGGTGTGAGCATGCGCACTGAGCTGCGTTTTCAATAACAACAATATCAATCTGTGAATGATTAGAGCTCACACAAGCGAATTTCGCAATCCTCTGACATACTGCTAATGTTATTCCAGCTCAGACAAAGTATGGAGGGCATTACATCCTTATTTTGATTCCAAGTGATTTTATAATCATTTGTAATGGTTTGTGTTTATGAGCTGATAACACAATTTCAATGGTATTTAACTGTCAGCCATGTGATGGTGTAGTGATCTTCCACTTCAGGCACTAAAGCAAAGCATTTACAGAGCTTTCATGGATATATAGATTATATAAACATTCCATTAAAATTCAATAACTCAATTAATTACACACTGAATACAAACTGATTCATAAATAAGTGGACTCTTGAAAAACAATAAAGTGATTAGCTTATGTAAAAATGTTTCCTGTTACTAAGGTACAGTATGTATGAACACAGGCATACACAGTGGGTTTTAAACCACAACAGGGATAATATAATTCTGCATATTCAATTACAACTAGCCATATACATTTAATACAAATGTCTTTACTTTATGCAGTTCATTTACAATAGTTCTGCAGAGTTCCTTCAGATGATGCAGTGTTTATTTTCACTCTTGGTATAACCTGTTAATCATCACCAATCATTTAATGGTTAGTTATAGATGTTTCTACAAATAAGGTTAAAATGTTATTGTAATATACTAAAATATTATTTTAATAACTTTAATATTATGCTACTTAACATTACCACATGAGAACGTCTTAACATGAGAACGTTTTGTGTCTCCCACAGAAATATCGTGTGGGTAGGTGTGTAAGTTAACTTGCCATTTGATCAATGGAAAGCAACAAATCAAGAACACCCAGGACCTCACATCCCAGAGTCTCTCCAACATTGTCTCCTAAGATCTTACAAGCTGAACTGATATATCCATATAAAGAGTGCTACCTGTGCTTTCTCGCTGAAGAGTCTCTTTGAACCTCTTTATATCAAGATGAAATAATGAAGAGCTAGTGTATTAAGTGCCACTGGTGAGTTCTTCTGGTGTATTCCCCCATTCCTGGAAGAATCATGGGTTGTGGAGGCTCTAGGACAGACGCTTTGGAACCACGGTACCTGGAAAGCTGGACCAAAGAGACAGAATCTACTTGGCTGACTAGCACAGATACAGACATCCCACTGTCTTCAATCCACAGCATCCCCTCAGAGACCTCCTCTGAGGTTGTTTTTGCATCAGAGAAAACCACCAACTCTGGTGAGGAAAAATGACAAATAATTGTGTAGCTTGTTACAATCTTTTAGAAATAATCAACTGCATTGTTTCACCAAGACAGTGCTTTGCCCTTTGGGAGAATACTGTCAAGACACCAGTACATTCAGCTTCAGTTGTCATGGAGATGGCTCCATTCCTTCTGCAGCTCGCTAGATGGGGATGGGCTTTGCTTTACACAATAAGAGCTCCTTTAAAAAAAAAATCTATAACAACATTATTACAGTGGTAAAGATAATGGTGACAAGATAATGGTGACAAGGACAATTTTGTATGGCCTACTTATAACGAAAGATTTGAATCTCAGTGATGCAGAATAAAAATCTAAATAAAAATCTTAACATTCAGCTTGAATGTTCATTACTTTCCGTATGATTCTTATTTTCATGTGATTTGATTTTTAATCAATTGGCATGTAGATGATTCAGTTTTCCTTCTATAACACTCAGTTGCATATAGGAACTCAGAGTGCCATGATTTATCTTTTAGAGTAAAGTATAAGAAGCATCTACCTACCTATATATATATATATATATATATATATATATATATGTGTGTGTGTGTGTGTGTGTGTGTGTGTGTGTGTGTGTGTGTGTGTGTGTGTGTGTGTGTGTGTGTGTGTGTGTGTGTAAAGCTCAAAACTCGACCTACACCAAAACCTTTGGATTGATGCTGGCTCTAATGATTGCCAAAGGTATGAGTCACTGTGTTCACTATTATTTTTGGTTCCTCTCTATTTGCACTGACAGATATCTTCGATGATGGCCTGCCAGCTCCTGCTCAGGCATACCTGAAGGTGTGTTCTGCCATGTCTGAGGCTAGTATTAATGATGTCAAAGGTGGTGGTCCTCACACAATACTGGCCTCTCAAGAACAGGAGGGCCTGCCCTCCTCACCAGGCACCACAGTGCAGAGAAGAAGTGTTGTTCGCACTGAAGAGATTGTAAGCTTGAACTTTCTCTTCAACAATAGATTCATTAGTAATCAGGCACTTGAGTGTTATCTTCAGAATTGTTTCATTATTAATACACAGTGTGCGATTAAACTCTGTCAATCTGCTATATACATATTTCGCTAGAGTAATTAAAATTAAAGTCCATACTTGATCCAACTTACTGGTTCAGGAAGAACGTGCAAGAAGATTTCCTTTATTTATTAGCCAAAACACTGAGATTGTGTTGGATATAGATGTCCTTAGATCCTCCATAAATCAATAGTGAGGCGCTGGGTTTATGAAGCACAAACGTATTGCAGATGTTATTATTCCAGCCATGATGTTAATATAATCAGCGTACCCCCAGAAGACATCTATTCTAATACTACCTTGTGTTAGCTTGTGTCCAACACATCTTATGTCACAACTGTGGTTGTCAGTTGAAATCACAGTTTCAAATGACGTAGACTGAGTAGAATTAAACATAATGAGCAGATGTGCAAATTACAATATCACAAAAGTGTATTGTACAATCATTTTGCAATCATTAATCACATCCCACTGTTTGTCTTTTTTGCATCCTGGTCAACCAAGTGGCAAGACAATAGGATGTCGACTAAGCAGGTGACCATCACTGTAACGCAGAGCATTCGTCAAGTGGACAAGAGCGGAAAGGTCAAAGAAAAATCCCACACTACTTTTGAGGTCATGAAACCTCTGGATTGTCTGAAGGAAGCAGAAGCAGACTCTGTTCTGAAGTGAGACAAGAACTCAGCTTGGGAACTGACATAAAAAGACTTATGGATCGTCAGTCTTTTAAAAACTGTGATGAACAGAAGGCAGCATGGAATCAAAAGGGAGGTCTGATTTCTGACAGAAGCACAGGTCTGTAAATGTGGTCTCAAAAAGACAGGCTTTATTAGACTATGTAGTTTTGTGTGAACATCACATTTATTTCATTTATACCAGCTGCTCGCTTTTATTCATCATTCTCCGTTGCCATGTCTTCATTATAATACATTATTTGAAATGATATTGTGGAAATCAGGATTGATTTGTGACAATCAAAGCAAACACCAGAAGACCTCTTAAGCTATTTATATAAAAGTATAAAAAAACACATGGTTACATCTGTTTTATGTGGGCAGCGCACTAATTGTATGTAATTATCCTGTTAATCATGAGTGCCTTTTAAAGGTTTGATGACTAATTCACTTTTGCTATTGAGACAAATGGGATTTTATTGGGGCGTATTTAACAAATTAATATAATAACTAGGCAACACGGTGGCGCAGTGGGTATCAATGCTGCCTCACAGCTCCATGGTTCAACTCGGGTTACTGTCTGTGCAGAGTTTCGCAGGTTTTCCCCATGTTTGTATGAGTGTCCTCCACATTCCCAGGTCTCCCACTATCCAGAAACACGCAGGTATGCGGAGTGGCCATGTTACATTGCCACAAGATATGAATGGGTGTGTGAATGGTGCCCTGTGATGGACTGGTGTCCCATCCGGGGTGAATTCTCCTGCCTTGCACCAAGTGTTACCAGGATTAACTCTGGATCCAACGTGATCCTGACCAGGATAAAGTGGTTACTGAAGATGAATGACTGAATGAATGAAATAACCAAAATAATAAGTTAATTGCTTTTGGTTTGACATGGAGTGTCAGAACAGGCTAAGCTATAACACCATGATAACACAATGATGTGCTAATGTTCCTATCCACTGCTTCATTTATTAAGGCTTTTTTATTTGTTTACCATAAATTATAAGTTAACTTCATGATGTGAAGGAAACTATCAATTGTACTGTATGTTCTATATGTGTAAGCAAAATCCAAAGCTGTGTTTAATACAGTAACACGATTTTTCAAGTTAACACGCCACATTAATGGCATTTTTCAAGTGCATTGATGAGTGTAGGAAAAAATAACAATGATAAGATAGCCAGTATAATGTATTCAATAATAAAAGTAGCAATTCAAAGTGCACATGATGCAACACAATCATTTATAAAGACAAATGATACAAAAATATTTGAAAATAATGAAGATTCTATAAATTATAAATCGGAGAAGGTAACACAGCAACCTGTGATCAACTGATTGTTAAATACAAGAAAATGGCACAATATTCAGCATGAGCAGTGCTTTTAAGGTCTTTATATACATGAGAGATGTTTCTGGTTAAGGCAGTAGAATGCTTAGATGTGTTTTAGTGCAGTATGGATTTGTCTCTGCTCGTCATATTCAATGTGCCCTGCCCTAAAACATGGCTCCTCCACATCTCGCCAGTGCTGAACACTGAATTCTGGAAAGAAGAATGCAATCTCTCTTTCGGCTGACTCTGACGAATCTGTGAGAGCACACAAAACTTAAAATTAGTTTAATTAAAAGCACAGAGACAAGCAGAAGAACTGATGCTGACAGCAGTATTCGCAGGCAACAGACCACACACAGTCAGTAATTACATATCCATTTGTAAACATCCACCATATAATCCACCACTTCCATGAACATAACGCAGTTTGTTTACAAATGGATGTGTGCTGACGATGTATATGGCTTCACTCAGTCTGTTAGAAGTGCGCAATTGTGAGAAATTGGACACTGAACAGAAAAAGAGATTGCTTGAAGAAATTGATTTGTAGTTGGTTAGGAACAGCAGGAGAATAGATTACTCCCACCACAGCCTGTTCTGACCATTCATCTGTAGTTCAGGCAGAAAAACCTTTACATTGATAGCTAACTCTTATATTGATTCAGATCATTTTAGACTGAGTACACATGCTGATTAATAACAAGGAAATTTTGTTCACATCAGTCATTATTCAGATGATCAAGAGCTTCAGTTAATGTTCACATCAAACATCAAATGGGGGAAAAGTGCAATCTCTGTGACTTTAACCGTGGCATGGTTGTTGGTGCCAGACGGGCTGGTTTGAATATTTCAGAAACTGCTGATGATCTGGGATTTTCACACACAACAGTCTCTAGAGTTTTCACAGAATGCCGCAAAAAACAAAAACACACACTGTGTGTGTGGAGGCTCTTGCAGGCTGAAACACCTTGTTGATTAAAGAGATCAGAGGAGAATGACCAGACTGGTTTGATCTGACAGGAAGTCTATAGTAACTCAAATAAGCACTCTTTACAACCGTAGTGAGCAGAAAAGCATCTCAGAATGCACAACACATCCAGCTCGAACCCATCTGGCCATTTTCCTCTGACCTCTCTTATCAACAAGGTCTTTCCACCCACAGAACTGTCGCTCACTCAGTGTTTTTTGTTTTTCGCACCATTCTGTAGAAACTCTAGAGACTGTCGTGTGTGAAAATGCCAGGAGATCAGCAGTTTGTGAAATACTCAAACCAACCTTTTTGGTACCTACATCCACGCCATTATTAAAGTCACAGAGATCACATTTTTTCCTGATTCTGATATTTGATGTGAACATTAACTGAGCTCTTGACCTGTATCTGCATGATTTTATGCATTGTCCTGTTGCCACATGATTGGATAACTGCATAAATGAGCAGGTGTACAGGTGTTCCTATTAAAGTGGATGGTGTGTATATATTAATACTCAACAGAAATATGGTAATTTCTGTGTTTTTTCCACTCACAACCATTCACGTGTACGTGCATTATCAGTTATCAGAAAGTTTGCAACTTTGAAGGAGGCTGAGCTCCACCCCACTTGGCTCAATTACATCGATAGTTTGCTTTCTGCTATATACTGTATATCAGCTTTTGTGTCATTATGACATATGTGACATATATGACACTGTATGTCAATTTGTTTCATAAACCTTACAGACCACACTTATTAGTGTGGAAACATTAAATCACATTGTAAATGTAAATGTAAATGTAAATGTAAATGTAAATGAAAACTGTGTTTCTCAGAATCTTTTTTTTGTTGTTGTTGTTGTTGATAATTGTTTATTGATAATGTTAGATTTTCTACTGCAAAACGGGATAAAAATCAAAATAGTGTAATGGTATAATCTTGAATAAAAAAATTTTAAAAAGCCTTTCTCTTCACAAAGAAATAAGCATTTTAATGTTTCTATCATCATCCTAAGCCTTGATTTTTTTCCGCTTTATTAAGTGTGCAAATTTATGCATATTGAATTAAATGAAGCCTTATTTTAAAAAATGATTTTAAAATTTTTTTTGGTTTTTAAGAATTTAAGAATTACAAGAATAAGTACTTGTAAGAATATCAGCAATAGATTAATTATGATTTTTATTGCTTTAAAAAGTAACACTATTTAGCACTAAAGGGGACTGTAAACACATTGCCTGGTGTTTCTGTGGATTTGTCTGCTTCCTCCTCACTTAGTTAAAACATTGTGAATGAAAAGATGTGATATAATGTGAAATTATGTTGATGTTAATACTGTGACCCACTGAGAATTTTAACACACACAATATTTTGAAAGAAATTTAAAAAAAAGAATTTCCCAAGCTGGCACTTGTACACTGTGTGGATATTAGTTGACTTTTTTTGCTCCAATTTAATTCTGAATGTTGAATTTATTTCAGGATGCACACATCACATTCTGCACGATCATGTCAGCAAGTACCTGAGCCGTGTGTTGTGTTCCTAGTGTCAGTGAGCCCATATTGCGCTCGAATGGTCCTCGGTGATGTGTACCGTGCTCGATACACTTTAGTGGGACCCATCAACTCCCGCCAGTGGGTAATAGCATCTTCTCTCGCTAGGATGTAAGCTCTCATTGGACCACTGAAGTGGAAACAATGAACATTCAGTCTTAACTGCTAGATACCTTGAAGTAGTACGACAAACCTAGAAATAACTTTTTTTGTCACATCATTTATACAGGTATTGTATAAAGTCAACAGTATAACTATTTCAGCTTTAATTCTAATCACAGGTTTATATTAATGCACTTATTCTAATATATTATAGTAATAGCTCATTCACAGGGCGAATGCTTCATATCATTTAAGCCTAATAAATACCATATTTATAAAAAAAAAAGGAAAAAAGGACAATGTATAATCATTGATATAGTAAAGTTCTCTATACGGAGATGTTTGTTTGTTTATTCATTCATTCACTCACCCATTTTCTCCCTAACTTGATCCTGGCCAATTCCCACCCACCAGCTGGCTCTCCCCTATCAAACCGCAGCTACCAACCAGAGAGAGCTAACACCTGCTTCCTCCGAGATACATGAAGCCAATCAGCAGCGTCTTTCTGAGCTACTGCTCATGCTGCATCACACTCGGAGGAAAGTGCTGTCCGCGTTCTTCTACATACATGAGCTCACAGATGCCCATGACTGGCTAGTGTTTTTGTGAATGACAGGGGAGAGAGAGTATGCTATCCCTCCCACCCAGAGAACAGCCAATTTTGCTCACTTGGAGGGCTGTTGCATTGTCGGGATTCGGAGAGAGAGGGAGAAAAAAGAGAAGCTGGTAAGGGGATGACTGTTCATAGCTGCCATAAAGTAAGTGATAACAGTCAGGAACTACAGTTGGGATCACAAGTTCTCTCTCATATTTTTTTTAAATTATTAACAATTTGCAGATTCTGCAAGGCATATTTAAACTTATGACCCCAACTGTAACTTGCCTCATGGATGTTCCACAACATAAAATGTAATTCTAAACAGTTAAAAAGCATGACGTGTCATTCATTAATAAATTAAACAACAATGTGAAAGCTTTTGCCCAGTCTCAGTTGGTGAGAGCTGGGTGGGACTTGGAGGTGATCAAATTGGAGAGGAAAACCAATTTAAAAAGGTAAATGTTGTCAAATTGCTGTGGTATAAGAGGAATAAAACACCTCAGAACATGCTGTTATTTTCAGGCCACATGATACCACAGTGTAGCTGATTGTTTTTCTCTAACAGCATGCATCATGTTTATCATCAAATCCCTTTTGTGTGAAATAAGATACAGATATTACGATTACAAACACTGTCTCTAATAATAAAAAAATTTAAAAATGTAAAAAAAAAAAAGATTGTGGTTCATGACTAGTATAGATGGATTATGTTTTTTATTGTTTTAAAAGTAGCCCTATTTAACAGTTAAGGGGAATATAAACACATTGCCTTGTGTTTCTGTATATTTGTCTCTAAAGGACTAGAACATTGTTCACGCACATATCCGATATAAACAGCAGTAATACGGAAATAATGAGCTGCTTCTTTTGGGGGAATCCAAAATACAGAGCCAGGAAACTGATGTCACTGATGTGGCGTGCTCACGTTTCATCTTTGATCACAGGCAGTAAAGCTGCCCGATGACTGGCTGCCATGGCAACAACTGACCGGATTCATCATCACCATCTTAGGCTAAGCCATCCTTTATGAATCTTAACAGTACTACCAGTATAGCCTACAATATTTACCTAATGTTCTGAAGCCTAAATAACTAACACATGACAGCACATTTTTCAGGACCTTGGTATTTTAAGGTTCTATCTAGCTGAAGAGCCATTTTGAGATATGGGGCATGAAAGATTTGATATTCTAGCCAGCAAAACCCTAATGTTCAGTAATCTGCATTTACAGCTCAACAAGGCCTACACTTTAAGATTACTCAAATTTATAAGGTTCTCTCTGTCTTATTATATATCAGGTTTCTTATTGAGCAATCTCATATAATAAGTAATCTCATGAAATAACTAATAAACGGTAATAAGCTCAACTCAGTGAAATATTTGAGGCTATTCAGACCAGATTATATTCATATATGCTTTTCAATAAGTTTTCTTTTTCTGAATGTATTCTCTAAGATCTAAACTATAAGACATTTCTGTTTTTTTAAATGTTGTTCCTAAAGAAACTATTCTACCTTGAATTTAAGTTAGAAAACATTTAACCACAATAAAATGCATTAGAATCTACAATCCATGTTTCTCTGCAACCACACAAACACATCTTACACGTCTTACACATACACTGTTCCACTGGTTCAGTGTCAGTAATATTTAACGCTAATGTTATCTGATGTTAGCTACAATATTAGTTTTCCTCTATGCTGAAGACTTTGTAATATTCCAGAAGGTTTATACATAAATCCAGCATGAGCAGTAGTACACTCGCTTTTTATTACTCTCGTGGAGCATATGTGGAACACCGACAGCTAAAAGTTACTTCTTCCTCCGGCTCGCTGTTCTCAGGCTTCACGACTGTTCTTTTCTGTCAGAGTATAAACGACACGTGGATACTGATAGGTCAAGGTTGCCTATGTTGCATTCATCCTATGCTCATCCTCGATGAAGATCTTATAAAACCACATTTATTTATGGGTTTCAGAGGTAGAACTTTACATTTCTTTCAGAAATTTTATTTAATTTTTAAAAAACACCACAGAACAATAAAGTATTCTCATCAGTTTTAACAAAATGCCATACAACCCTTATAATACTGCTGTCACAGTTTGTCAGTAATCTGAATGTCAAAAATATATAATTAATATTAAAAAGGTACACATTTGAACAATGATTAATTTATGGTCTCGCAATTAAGAAGTAAAAAACAGACTTCAAATTTTAATGTCTTACGCTGCCCACTTTTTCTTTACACATGTGGAATTCTCTTCAGGCTGCTTTATGAAAAATGATGGTGAGGAAGATGATAAATAAATAATGACTCACTCATACCTTGACATGAATTCAACTAGTCGCTGGTAGAAGAACCGTCCTACAAAGACACACAAAGGTAAATGGATTTCAATTAGGCACGTGGGTAGCCTGGGCTATTACTCTGTCAGCAAGCTTTCCAATGGGACGCTGTACAACGGCAGACTTTTCTAAAGCTGGTGATTCAGCACCAGCATGACTCATGGATGGATTATGATTGACATATACAAGGTGGCAAAAGAGAGCAATATTTTGTTGTTTGTGAGAGAAATGGTAGCTACTACATTACCATCAATTGGCCCTTTTAGTGAACACTCATGCAGTAAATTATTGGTTGGGGGAAAAAAAGATCAGTACCCTTACACAATTTCATCATTTTTAACATTTTATTTTGCCTTAAATATGACATGCATATAGTCCACATCTGTCTGAGTAAAAAACAAAGATCCTTCCTTACCTTTATGCTCTACATAAAACCTCTCTGAATCACTTCTTCTCCAGATGAGATCTTTCCTTCTAACAATGATGAAGTTGTTCTCTAGAATTTTCTGATGAAGAGCCTTAAACATAAAAAGACAACATTTAAAAATGAATTAGTAAATGAATTGCTACATGAAGAAAAAAGGAAGATACTGATATTTTTTTTTATTTTTACATTTATATACAAAAAATACAATTCCAGTAAGTTAAAAAAAATTAATGTGGGTGTATCCTGCAACAGGAAAATTCAAAACATAAGGCAAAATCAAAGTATAAAAAATATTTTAAGACATTTTGCCAGTCATCTCAGCCAATAGTGGACATTCAAATTATTTTGTAACATTTATATCACATTCACTACTTGGCTATTTATGTTCCTGGTGATATTGAAGGAACAAAAATGAAGCTAACACATTAAATGCTGTAAATTAAATTTCTTTGCCTTCTTTATTTTACCCTAAAAGTATTTTGTATCATAATGATAATACTTATGTTATTTCTAAAACTAGCACTGGGTTAAATAGCCATTGTAGGCAAGACATGAAGCAATTATGGTATTTAGCATTTCGTCCTTGTTTGCTTGTTTTATTGTACTTCAGTCTCAGTCTTCCTATATAGGATTAATAAAGTGACTGTATGTCTATGGATATATATAAAAAGGCAGATCCATCTGTCTATCTAACAAGTATAGTAAAGCAAAGAGAATATGGCAAATATCTATAAAATTTTCAAAATCTAATGTTAATAACTCAAAATGTTGAAGGCTTCTCCACTCAAGGGCATTTCAAATTAGTGGAAGGCCAAAAATGTTGCAGAGAAAAGGAAGATGTTAGATTTCACTCAATTACAATTAATTATTTTCATTTGCATCCACGTGCACAGATTAAAGCACCACAGCCTGGGTGCTAAAAGAGCTAAAGAAAATTGTATCTCTTTGAAGCTGCATCGTTTATCATTCATCTTCAGAAACCGCGTTATCCAGGTCAGGGTCATGGTGGATCCGGAGCCTATCCTGAATGGGGCATCACACACTCACATTTACACCTAGTGCAATTGCCCTAGGTGTAAATGTGCCAATTGCCCAACCAGCATGTTTTTGGGAGGTGAGAGAAAAACTGGGAACCCAGTGGAAACCCACCCGGACACAGGAAGAGTGTGAAACTCCACACAGACAGTAACCCAAACTCAGTATCGAACTAGGGACTCTGGAGCTGTGAAATGGCAACGCTACCTAATGTGCCACCATGCCGCCCCCTTTAAGATCCAGATCACTGAAGTTGCCTAGATTAAAGTTTCCCAACGGTTCCAAATTTATGGCCCACATGACCAACCACCAAAGCTCCCACAGTCTTTATTAGGTTGGAACTGAAATGACCATTAAAAATGCAGTTACAGTATTGCATGGCAATAACTTAACTGCCTCAGCAAACCTCACAGTGAATTAGGAAGGGATTGTTCATTCACATATTTGACCCAAAGATCTTTCATATATGTTTAAATATCACTCAACACTCAACTCAAGTTAGTAGCCTGTAAAAGACTCAAATGTATTATAATAATATTGCAAAGAATTAATCTTAATATTCAATGTATTATTATTATTATTATTTCACACAATCTATTGATCTTTAATGACCCCTCCCCCCTTTAGTAGCACTGCAGCACACCCCAAGGTGTGTGTGTGTGTGTGTATGGTGCCCTGTGATGGACTGGTGTCCCGTCCAGTATTTATTCCCACCTCACTCTCAGTGTTCCTGGGATAGGCTCCGGATCCACCACAACCTTGACCAGGATAAAGGAATTACAGAAGATGGAAGGATGGATGGATGAATAATACACCAAATTCAGCTCATGAAAACATGGCAATCAACTTATGAGTTGAATCTGGTGTGCTGAACTCTGACACAACCGGGTCATTGTAGTACAATTAAAAGGTAAATGGTGTTTTTGTGGATCAACATCGAAGAACAACACTTCACAAGGTCCACACTGGCTTTGTATGCCAACATCCATATTTGTCTGGATGTTCATCTACCCTTCTCCTAAAGCACAGATTCCCAGCCATGGTCTTGGAGTACCCCCTGCTCTAACACATCCACACACATCCACACCCATGGCTGATCATTAGTGTGTGGGAGCAGAAAAAAACATGCAGGACAGGGGGTACTTCATGACCAGGGATTGGGAACCTGTGTCCTGGATATGCATGCACACAGACAGCAACAATATTCCTATCCTCCTCTCACCTCCAGTATTAGAGGATGAGCGACAGCGTCCGGTTTTATGATCGCAAGGGTGAGCTGCAGCACCCTCGCGCATCGTACACGTGACAAAATCATAACCTGTGTTTGGAATAAAACGCTCCTTCCTGTTTACTTCGTGTCACCTTAATCCACCTGTGGTACGGGTTCAACCCTGACAACACTGAAATGTAAACTGACTAACACTTCATATTGTCCAGTAACCCTGCTAAAACTCTCAAAGGCTTCGAATAACTAACTTGGATCATCTGGTAAACATTTCTGACTAGCGGTTGGTTCATTTCATTCAGCCTTTGCTACTTCTGCACGAGCCTCGAAACCTGGATGGGCGCCGCCATTTTGCTCTTTCGTAAAACAGCAAGAGCCAATCAAATTTCTCCTGTCAGCTCAAAAGGGGCGGGAGCTACACACACGTAGTCACGCACTGTCCTGCTAAACAGTATGTCAGTATAATCTTCTGGCGTGCTGTTTTGACATACTGTTTAGTACGCTAGTATGAGATGTAAAACAATATTCGTATTGTAGTACTGAAGTATTAAATGTATTAAACAAGTATGTCAAAGGCAAATAAACTTATTATTTAACTTACTATTGGTTGTATTTGTATTAAACTCTGTCAAAGTTTAAATGTAGACTAAATGTAGTCTGCTTTTTAGTCTAAATGTAGTACAGTCTAGATTTCTGTCCTGTCTCATTCTGCAACTGCTGGGCTGCTAAATATAGTAACTTTCCCTAAACAGACTATTATTATTATTATTATTATTATTATTATTATTATAATACTTATTACTTATTATAATACTTATAATAATTAATATTTAATGACCCCCCCCCCCCCCACACACACACACACACATACACACACACACACACACACACACACACTTTTTTTTTTTTGTTTGTTTTTTTTTGTAGTGCCACTGCAGCACACCCCAAGGGGTGTGTGTGTGTGTGTGTGTGTGTGTGTGTGTGTGTGTATGGTGCCCTGTGATGGACTGGTGTCCCGTCCAGTATTTATTCCCACCTCACTCCCAGTTCTCCTGGCATAGGCTCCAGATCCAGCACAACCTTGACCAGGATAAAGGAATTACAGAAGATGGATAGATGGATGGATGAATAATACACCAAATTCAGCTCATGAAGGCTTGGCAATCAACTTATGAGTTGAATCTCGTGTTTGTTGTTATTTTCTTTTTTACACTTTAAAATGGTCAAGCTCAGCATCTTCTTCTTCTTCTTCTGTTTCTTCTTCTTGTGATTATTATCATGTGATTATTCTTGTTATAATCATTGTTCTTATTATTATAATTATCATTACTGCTGTTGTTGTTTACTGAAATATACTTTGTCAAAGTAATGTATATATTTTTCTAGGCTGAATGTTGATATGATGTACATAATTTTTATTATAATGTACTCTGATTATTGAGTAAATGCTAATAACATATAATGATATCCTTTAACAGAATTAAATATATATTTACACCCAATTAATAATCCTTTAAAAATCCTATAAAACTATAAAACCTGATTAAAAAAAGCTAAGGAAACATTGTGGTATAATTTATTTCTTTTACCGAAATGAAAGCATGATTCAGAGCCTGATTGTCAAAAATGTTTTTTGCTATATTTGTGCGTTTCATATGAATAAAGTTCATATAAATATATGAATAAAGTACAAGACATTTTCTTGCTGCATTGTCATGACAGATTGGAATCGATTTATTTCATGCTGATAATTACAGTAAATGCAAGACAGCATGCTGTTTAGTGGGTCGTGTAGAATCTGGTGGATCTTTGTTTAAACATAAAACGCTGTGTCAGAGTTGTTCTAATTCTCATACTTTTTTAAAAATCAAAATACCAATTTGTAGTGTCAGCTGCTTTTCCTAATCATTAAGCAAGAGAAATGTAGTGAGTTGCCCGAACACCAGTCTAACAAATAAGCAAATTAGAATGGTGCAAACCTTGTAAAATATATTACTTGTTATTAAATGATCCATACCCCAGGTATCACTCGTCACACTTTATTCAGGAGAGTCTGTTCTGCTTTTACAACAGGGTAGCTGACACCAGTTGAAGCCACACACACTCTGTTTTGACACCCTGTGTGTTTCATGTGCCTCAGTAAAACAGGAGGTGACAGGGTGGGTCAGGTCAGAAAGGCATTTCCTGTCATATTCCCATTTGGTGACCTATTTAGTGTCCTACTCCTGATTGCTCTATTCGTTTACAGGACATTGAGGTGTAAAATGCTTATCAATGTATGAAACAAGATATGGGCCAAAATAGTTTTAGATTATAATCCAGGAAAACTTACTTACAATAAAGGAACAAAAACAGCAGTTTCCATTTTAACATGTAAAATATGTTTTCAGCTGAAAGATCTTTTTTTTTCTTTCCCTATGAGGCCCTGTTGTCATCATTTTCCTCTCTATGTATGTACATGTTTTCTTCTGAGATAAAATTGTCATCTGCTGGCTCTGACTGGCACCTGTTTTAACTTTTACAAGCCTAAATACAGGTCTCCTTTGACCTTTTCTATTCTGATCCCTCTTGGTGTGGGCCGGGGCTCTCTGAGACAGCTGTTTCAAGCTCTGCCCGAGCAACTGGCATCCCCAAGGAAGGAATTCACCTTTAACTCTAACTGTTTTGCCAGCAACAGGTCCTTTTATTGCTACAGGTTTTAATGCTGCACTGCAAAACTGAGATGTGAAAATATCTCATATACAGGAAAATTGATAATCTTATATTTTAATATCTTGTATAAGATCAAAACCAGTATTAAAAGATTATAAGATTATAATTTTGTAGTATGAGATTAAAACCAGTAAGATTATTAAACTGATTTCTAAACATTTTCTCCTAATTTCAAACTTGAAATTGTACTCGAATGTTTTTTTTTTTTTCAGAAATAAATGCTTGAAATAAGCAAAATTATAGAAATCTGGCAATATAACAAGACACTTTCAAGCTTGAAAAGAAAATCTAAAATTAGGCTTAATAATTTTATTTGTATCATAATCTCATAATCATGGTTATTAGATATATTCACCTACAGTATACCATTTCTTGTAGTGTGGATAATTTGGGCTACAAGCATGACTTTATTATAACTATTTGGTCATGTCCATGCATATAGTGCATCTTCTTCCCTGTGTTAGATGCTTTGCTCAGTTAAGAGCTCATATTTATTATAAAATGTTAGGAAAGGAATGACATTCTGTAGTGTTTGTTAGCAGAAGTCAGATATCTCAGCGCTGTTGGCTGTCAGTGTGTTACTGTTTGTGTTTATGGCATTTCATTTATAAAAAATATCCCAGTAAATATGTGAACTGAAGGGAAAAAATGTGTCTTAAGATACAGTTGAGTGCAAAATTTGCATCCCTGTAGGGTAAATTTAAAATAAAAAAAAAGAAAGAAATTATTAAGATATGCAGTGTTTGGATTTGCAGATGTTATTTCATCCAACATTTAACAAAAATGGTCAAATGTTATGAATGTATGTAAAGACAATAATAAAATTATTCTAAAAGGAATGTTTCTGAAGTGCAAGATTTCATTCACTACCTTCTACAAATCAGGTCTGGTGACGGGTCACGGCAAAACCTATTTTCAAACTATATTCTCTTGATTTTGTCAAATGTATTGGATTGCTACACACACATTTTCAAAAACTTGAAATTCTGTTTTCTAGGTAAATTGTAAAAATAAATAAATAAATAAAATAAGAGCTACCTTGTCCTTTTTGCCATCCAGAACCCATGGTGAATGCAAATTCTTTTGCATCCAGTCATATCTTGTCCTGTTATCTTATATACTACCACAACTTATCACAAATGCCATAACCATATACTGCTCTGGATCTGGTGTAAAAGGAATGTAATTAGAGGAAATGCTCTTAAGCAGAATAAAGATCCATCCACCTGCTTTAAAAACATTGGTCAGCTGTTGAATATGTGGGCCCTAGACAACACTGAGAATAGGAACAGCTTAGGGGATTAGTTTAGCTATACAATTCAGCTCAGATGGGAAGTCACAGCAGCTGATTTGTAAGGTCTGCTCTGAGGTCAGTGGTAGGTGTTCTCTGTTTCTGAAATGGCTCTGAACCATATACGTATGCCATCTGAGCCCAGATCAGCTTTCATGCTGTGCCATCTCCGGGGACATCACATGTCGCTTTTGCTGCTATGAGTATAAGAGCCATGACCTCTGAAATAAAGAGGGATGCTGGCTGACAAATTCATGTGACAGAGAGGAACAAAGTTATTAGGAAGCTGAACCTCAGCCGGTGTGTGCCTGAGTTAAAAATAAAACCATCATCCCAGTCTGGAACTGACATCAGCGCTGGGAAGTCCTGTTTTTTTTTTTCTTCATTTTTTATGGAGCCCATGGAAAAAATGTCACATTTTTTTTTAATGCCCAGACCACACATTTTCATGTATAGCTTGAGCTATGTGATTTTTTTTATACACAATGAAGTGATATGAACTTTAGTATCCTGTGTACAACCTGATGAAAACATTCATACCCTTGAACAGTTTCTGATTTAATCACCAGCAGCACGATCACATGTTTCTCTAGCAGAATATACCGTAGCTCTATACTATGTCCATTACAATAGCAGTCATGATTGCCATGAAATATGAAAATAGAAACATTTCATGTCGTAAGTATTACATGTCATCCCTGTTGAGGAGAAATGAGTCTAGGATGCTGATAGTAGCTATTTGTAGAGGCTTTACACAGTTAAAATACTGCAGAGCATTAGGTTTCAGAGTAAGCTTGGTCTACAGCCCTGGCTTTCTGTGAATGGGTCCAGGGCTCCTGTTGCTCGGGCTCATTTTAGAACACAGGTGCTGACTTCAGGATACTTCCATGCTTGCTGCAGGGGAAAATAGAACCAGCGCTCTCCTGTTTCTCTTGTAGAGCTAAATCAAGTTAATAGCAAATCAGATGTGCAATTAAATCAGAATTAATTCAGAAAAAAACAAGACTCTGGACAACCCAATAAAATTGTTTAACCCTGAACAACTTAATTTTTTACCTATTGTTTCATCAGGTACTGTTGTTAAACAACATTTTGAATGATTTTGTCATTTTGTGTTAATGAAAGCAGTTATAATTAAAATACTTACAATATAATTAAAAACATACAACTGCTTGGTATATTTAAGAAATTAAGGGTTTTTACCCATCTTCTGAATATTAAGTATGTAAATGAGTTGAAATAAAGAATACAGCGAATAACACACAATAACTAATCAAAGTGTATGGAAGCTTGAATCTAAGTTTATCTGAGCCTAGAATGCTATAACAATACCTAGAAAGCAGGTTGGTATTAGCCATCGGGTTGATAGCTACCCGCTATCTGGTAATAAAATCTTCCTACAGTTGTTCCGGGGCCATGCGTTAGGATTCGCTTTCTTTCAGAAGCATTGAAATTCAGCATAAAAAGGGGAGCGATGGGTGTAGGGTGTCTTGGGCCTAGTGTGAACAGCTGAAAGGTGTGACTTGCTCTCCCATGTCATGGCTCTGATTGGGCTGGACAGCAGGCGCAGGAGAGGCCCGGGCTTCTAAAGGACACCAACAGGTGGGAGGCCACCATGGCACGGGGGGGAGAGTGAGGGAGACGGAGGGATAGAAAAGGCCGGGAGCGGGAAGACATGCCTGGGCAGAATCCACAAGCTGGGCTAAGAGGAGGATGGGACAAAGCGGGACAGAGAGAGAGAGGTGTGGAGAAGATCATTAAATTATTGGGACAAACTTTTAGAGAGAGGTGTTAAAATGTTTAGAAAAGCTACGAAGTTTTTTGTTTTGTTTTGTTTTGTTCTGTATGTAAGTGGTCAGGTACTGCTATTACCATTGAGCGATTAACAGTCTAGCTCTTAAAGATAAACATATCACTACGTCATCAGTATTAGATTAATCCATCATAAGACTTTTCATTATTTAAAGAAAGAGGTAGTAGTCTGTTTGTAAAAGAGAGGTCATTTTTGCTTAAGATCCAGCAGCGGCACCTTCCTTTGTTAAATTTAATCTAATGAAGATTCGATTAAGGCTTGGATTTGGATAATATTACTTAACGGATCCCTGCTTTATTATCAAACCCACAAATGCAGGATATCACACGTTTGACAGAAGTAATCCATGTGAAAAGGTGTGCTGGGAGGAAGCAGATGTAGGAGTGTCATCAACCTCACACTTGCCATTGCTTACCTTTGATCTACTGTAGGCTAACAGCACTTTTCCACACCTCTGCAAAGTAAAAGGCAGCGATACAGTTCAACGATGGCATTTCTAGTTCTGCAGGTTGACAACATTCAAGCTCAAGAGGAGATTGTTCTACATTTGCTTAATAGAGCTAAATATACCTTACACACCTCTCTGTAGCCGTTACTTTACTTAACAACACCAGCGAAACCGTTGATGATGACAACAAATACACAAAGCAGGACTCCGGAGACATCCAGGACAGGTAATCTTCAATTTCAGTTACTACTGTACAATGACAGTACATTTGAGGTTATTTCATAAATGACTGCGAAATGCTTACCCAATATAGGTAGATAGACCTGAATAGCCATTTTCCTTTCCCTAATTTTTTTTTTACTTTATGAGCCATGCTGCATGTATATTACCTCCACTGTTCTGCTCAAAACTACTAAAAAGTTACTGTAGGGCTTACACAGTGCCATATGACAGGACACTTTGTCTGTGCAGAGAAGAACATCCAGTTGTTGCCCCCTGTGAAGACATGCTTCCTTATATCCCCATATGAATAATCCAGTTATGGAATGTAAGGAAGTGTGTGGTTTCAGGGGGAATTTATCATCAGGGTTTGAGGTCAACAGGAAAACAAGCTAAAGCATTTCTGTCTGTATTTTTCCTGAAAATATGTGTGTAAAACTACATTTGTATGATTGTTGTGAAAAATAGTTGCAGGGCTAATAGGCGAGCCCCATACAGTGGGCAGCAGGAGAGGTGCTAATACTGTTGTTTATGTGGTTGGTTGGCCAAAGGCATGCGCTGAGGGCTCATCACTGTCTGCTCTAGCTGTCTCTCTGAGCAGACAGAACGAGCAGCTGTTCTAATCTTTCTGTCTTGCCAGCGCTCTAACCTTAAGAGGCCTTTCCTCTATGTGTAGCCAGAATCCATGTTCTGCTGTCTTCTTATATTTACATGTACCTTTTTATAATTTGTGCACTCCAACAATGATACTAATACCACAAGACATCAAAATAGAGACAGCCAGATAAATTCGAGAACTGAAGCTATAATGAAACACTGGTCACCAGGTAGTTCAGTCAAACTATGAATAAAACTTCAAGGAAGGCTTGCAAGAATAATAGTATACACGACTTTAACCGTGACCGCAAATCCTGCCTGTCAGACTTACAGAGAATTTAAAAATGTAAGACAGTTTTTAGATTGCATTCAGTGGCTCTGTACATTTTAATTTTCATTTCTTTCTCTTTCAACAGGTAAATATCAAGAGTCTTTAAAGAGGACGAAAGGCAGTTGAACCCTAGTACTAATACCAGCTTCGTCCTCCTGTCATTCCCTCACTTGTCATGAATCAACACACCTTGCTGTGGCTGGTCAAATGGAACCAAGTCAGGTGTTTCTGTGAGGTTTGGTCCCCTTCAACCAGCTACTGCGCTGTGAATTCAGCCAGCAATTCAGACTATTAGCAATTAATAACTGGCTATTTAAAACAAACAAAAAAAAATTAAGTGCCATTTTTAAATTAGTCATAATGAATAAAGAACACTCTTGAAAATGCTATCTATTTTTTACTAATGAAATAATATGCACTGTTTTTTATGTGTATGTTTATGTTTCGTACAGTTATAACTGAATAAAATGTTGAATGATTAATGAGTTTTGTGATTGTAAATATCCCTTTAGTATTTGAACATATCATAGTATTTTACATTTCATCCATTTAGTATTTTTAAATTTCACTGTAAATAAAATAATAACAGGAATAAATTTCACTTTTAAAGCTAATACTGATGCTGAGTACTCAGAACTCATCATTCCTGTTAAAGCAAAAAGGTCAAAAAGGTCAGTAGTCTATAGTAATAAATTTTTTTTAAAAAAATTTCGATTTTTTAAATTTTATTTCACTACAAGCAGGTGGCTACTTGTTCTCCAAATGTTTTCCCAGATACATATGTTAATTATTAGATATTAGATATTGTTATTTAGAAACTAACAGCTATCAATTTTTTTCAGAAAATTTCAGAAAAAAAATCTGATACCGCTGGGACAGATCACAGCTAAAATGAATCTTCCACTCAAAGAGTCTAATCTCTGGTCCAACTTGTTCCCAAAGACTTCACAAATGTAAATATTTTTAACTAGTTGCAGGAAGCAAAAAAAAAAAAAAAGATTATTACTATTATTCTTAGGCTGTCATTCTCTTCTCTTCTTCGTCTTTTTTTTTTTTTGTATTATTTTTAATTGTACTCAGGTCGATCATATAACAGAGCTGAAACAGGCTGAACTCACATACAGACATGCTTGTGGACAGTATGTCCATGTTAAGTCCGTGACTGAATGCAGGTGCAGCAGCAGGTGTTACTCCTGCACACACACACGTCTTTTCTGTTCTCTGATGGGTTGCAACTCCTTATTTTCAAACTTGGGGTCTAAATTCACACACATGACACCAGGCAGTTAAAGTTTCTCATTACATGCAGCTTATGCCCTTGTGGTTTACTGAAGTTCTCAGAGCTATAATAACTGTGTTTTTTAAGTATGTTTTAAATTTTTATCCTTTTGAATAGCATGTCATTCCTGGTTTTTCTTGTCCCTGATGACTCTGTTTCTAGCTTTCCTTAGAGAAAGTAGTTAGAGCACTGGAAGGCACTGAAATCAGCTTTCTCCTTGGAGAAATCTAGCCATATTGTCTGCACATTTTAATATTTTCCAGTTCTGATTCACCTAAACTCGTCCCATTAGTGAATTGTTAAACTCTTCATAAGGGAAAAACTACATTGTATATTTCAGGTGAACACCAGGGGAGGTTATTGAATAGCTTATGGTATTAGTGATAATCTTGAATGGTATTCTTCTGCTTAAAGCATATGTTGCATAATTGAGATCATTGTAGATTTCAGGCATTAACAGCATATCAAGTGTCCAATACATATCAAATAGCTAGAACTGTCTCCCTGGACAAAGAGTGAGTTGTATGTGTCATTTCTTTCCTAACACTAAATCATACCCATGAAGCTTTAATAACAGCACCAATCCTGTAAGGTAAGAGTTCCACCAGTGTCCTGAGTTCCTGTCAAGTTTAACTCAGACTGACTGCTTTTGCAATTCAGATACAGTTTGTGGGTGACTATTTTGGTGTTTCACCTGCTGTTCCAAATTTCTACAACACAGAGATCTGGTGAATTTTCTAGCCCAAAGTATCCCAGAGTTCCATCATGCTTGTCAAAAAAGTCACACACAGATTTGGCCTTATGCACCCCACACTTGTCTTCCTGGAATATATCTAGAAGAAAATGGCTTTTTTGATTAAGTCTCCATATCTTTTTTTCTTCAGTTCTTTAAACAAAACATCTGGGCCCCTGTATGAATGTTTATTGTCCAGCAAATATCAGTATGGAGCTGGGTGTCAAATGAGAAATGCTCCAAATGATTTTTGCTACTGTCTCAAAAGCTTCATTCTGTCCATCACTACTTTTGTACTTTTTTTCTTTCTGTTTAAACTCAGCAAACACCAGCGAGCCTAAAAGCCAACCATTACCTCCCTATCCTCACCTATGGTCATGAGCTGTAGGTAGTGACCAAAAGAACAAGGTCATGAGTACAGGCGAGGGAAATGAAATACGTCGGCAGGGTTGCAGGGCTTAATCTGCATGATAGGCTTGAAAGAAGGCAGCTGAGGTGGTTTGGGTAATTTGCAAGGATGTCCGTTGGTCATCTCCTGCTGGAGGTGTATCAGGCACATCGCACTGGACTGTGGTTGGGGTTAGAGAAGTCTGGGCTGACCCCCCACCAGGGAAAGCTGAAACAAAATAAGAATGTAGTTACATTCATTGAATTTAACTGACCTGAGTAAACGAGTCACTAATCAGGTCTATGAGGTTATGAATCTGAAAAGGTGCGCATTAAACTTTTTGTAGCCAAGCATCCCTTTAATTGTAAGATAAATTCCATGAACCCCCTCAGTATTTATTTCGTGAGATTTTTCAAATAATATTTTTGGAGCCAGAGCTTACAAAAAAAAAAAAAAAAAAAAAAAAAATCACAGACCGCCTGACTACGCTTCCCGGACCCCTGGGGGTTACAATTTTCAGAACAGCTTTAATTAAACTAATGCTACCTTCACGTGCTATCGGAATTATCGTAAATAAGAGTTTCCCACTAGGAAGTTACACATGCATGACCCCTCAGGTCGTAATTGCGACTGGGAAACTCAGAGATAATTTTGATACTCGAGTTTCTGAGAGAAAAGGAGTCTTAAACTTTCAACATGTTGGAGAAGAGAACAGTTTCTGTACTAAATGACAGGTTTTGTTCATTTTTCTAAATGCAGCTAATTGTTAGCGCTTGTTGTTTTGGTCATATTCATTTATGTGCTATATCAGCAACTATTCTATACATGTTGTACATTTTTACACCGTGAAAATAGCCTGTATTTTACCAAAGTTCCATTAACTTCAGCTAGCTAACTGAGTAATGTGTTATGGTGTCAAAATAAAAGTAAAATAAAAAAGAAAAAAATAGAAATATGTATGAATGAACCTGGCATCGTCTATGTTTCATGTTCTTTCCGGCAACAGAGCATGTGAACATGGCAAACTCGTAATTCCCACTTCAGAAGTGGTTAGAAGGAGAATTCCGGTAGCACCTGAAGGCAACATAAATGGAAGGGTCTGACATGGTAGCCACTGTGCGCATGCGCGCTGTGCGCGCGCGCACTTCCGCACTCCAGTCGCTAGAGGCAGTGTGCTATTTTTGAAGGTTTCTCAGCAGCTCTCCAGCGTGATGTTCGCAAACTGGAAACATGGCAGACTCAGAGGGAAAAGATGAGTCCAAACAGACTGACAGCAGCAACCATCTTGCAGGTAAACGAACGAAGCTGGTTTCTTAATGATGTGCATTTCATTGAAAGCCACTAAAAATACTCCTGTGTTTTTTTCATACTGAAAACGAGCTAGGCTTTTCCTTTAGTTAGCTTGTTCTGTGACTCAGCTAACGCTAATGCAGTGAAAATTGCATCATGTTTCACTCCCTCGTATTGTGTGACTGTGTGCTCTGTGTAATGTGTAGTCGTGCTTAGGGAATTGCTGAATGTACTTTTATTATTGTGGGGAAAAAGGCTGCAAGTTATTTACTGTTTAGAAAATATTTTTTTTATCCAAACACAGCTTAGCGCCAGTGGCATGCTGTGTGGCTATATGTCATACTTTTAGTAACACTAAATGATCATTGACTTAAATATTTTCTTTAGCTAACAATAGTGTGATAATATGCTCTTGTCTTTTCTGCAGATGGAGATGGGAAGTTAGAGGAGATTGTACGAGTGAGGGTGAGTCACATTCTGGAGGATGTAGGATAGAAGTGTGTTCTTCACCCTTAATGCTGTCAGTTGGTTAAAAACAAATAGTACTAGTAAACCTTGGTGTTCATGGTGTCTGAACTTTTCCCTGTCCTCTACAGTGTGAAGGTCGAGAACTAACAAAAGAAGAGAAACAGCGTCTGCGGAAAGAGAAGAAACAGCAGAAGAAGGGCAAAAAAGATGACAAGGGTCCAGCAGAGAAAGGGACGGAGAAAGAAAAGAAAGCAGCTCCTGCCGCTGCTCAGCAGCCGCTTACACAGAGTCCAGCACAGAAAGGTAGGCAAGATGGAGCCAGGCTTCTCCGAGCAACATTTTAGTCTTAATCAGCAAAATTTGTGCAACTTAAAGGCCTCATAATAAGAGCAAATATTCACAGCAAATATTCCATTACAAATCAGAATGTGTAAAACCTAAAACCTAAATTTTTGCATATAATTTTTTCAGGTGTTCTAGGAAGTAATCGCATGTCTATATTTAGAAATTATTGACACACGCCTTATAAACGAGGCTCTGTTTTTTTTGCTCAGAACTTCAGTGTGCTGTTTCTGGCTGTGTTCTTCCTGTGATGTGTTTTAAACATCACACAATAACAGAAGACTTTTTATGTACTTGCACTGTATATGCTGTTTAGTCATGCGCTCCTATCTGGCTTTGGTCTTGTAGCGCCATCAGCGGTTGCTGCTCCTGTCAGTGTACCTACAGCAGAGAGCTCTACGGCTGTAGACAAGCCGGCTAAGAGTAAAGCAGAGCTGAAGGCAGAGCGAAGGGCACGCCAGGAAGCAGATCGCGCAGCAAAGCAGGCTAAGAAAGAGCCGGGCGCCACCTCCACGAGCAAGCCTAAAACTCCACAGAGTGACCTTCAGCCAGGTAACATAATCACTGTGAAATGTCCTGAATAGACGTGTGTTGATTATATTGTACATGTACTGTAAAAAAAAACAAAAACAATATAATGAGGTCTTGTCATTTTATTCAGGTTATGATGTATACATACCTTCCTTGCAATATTTGCTGCGTATCTTATTCCTCAGTGGTGAAACGACTACCAGAACACATCCAAGTAGACGATCCTGCCGTGGTGAGAAAGCTGGCCAAGAAGCTCGAGAGACAGCAGGTCAGGAAGTTTTCATAATTGCGTTATTTATGGGTGATGCCTCCTTCACCCCCTCTTCCTGTATTCACTTCCTCCGCTACTGACCATGTAGGTACTACATCACACTTACTCCAGATGCTTTACCTCCCATTTCTTACAGAGGTCAGGGCAAGGGACCCGCATAAATGTGTCTCAAGTCAAGGTCTGGCCCCGTACTGTGTGTGCAGTGGAACCTTTTTTTTTGTTTGTTTTTGCTTTTTAAATGTGTATTTTGGCAGCGCACATGATTAGAGATGAACAGAGATAGATGGGATGTCACTGATATGTGAAAACATCACGTGTGTGACGTGTACATTTGTTACCTAGAGTAGCTGGCTGTTTCGTTGCGTGTGCTGGTGTTAAGTAGGCTAGTTGGGTTTCATTTTGTTATGTAGTAAACATTAGTGTTTCGTCTGGTTTGTTATGCACCGTGCATCTTACCTGTTTATTCTGGCTGTAAAACTGCATTAAAGCTATAATTCTATTGCTGCAGCAGCACTGATCCTGAAGAGAAAAGAATATCCTCTGCCCAGTAACAGAGCTGACTGTTGCCTTCATTGTGCTGCAGACTGACAGAGTTCACTTACGTTCTTTACTCTTACAGATTCCTCTGAGGTCGGAGTATGGCTACAAAGTCAGCCTGTTCTCCCACCTGCACCAGTACAGCCGCAAAGCCCCTCTCACACAGCAAATCAGGTACTGCACAAGTCCTGCAATGTAAATAGTATGAAATAGTTTTGTTTTGGGTTTTTTTTTTTTTTTTTTTTTTTTTTTTTTGACATTTGAGTACAGTAAAATTTGGAAATTAGCCTTTGTTGTTAAAGTTCCTAAAAAAAATGTCAAATGCAAATGGTTGCCTATATTGAAGAATGAAGAAAAGTGTAAATGTAAATTATAGCACAAAGACATTCAGTGTGTTGGGTTTCATTGATGTTCTTTCGTTTACACAATGAACAAAGATATTATTAATGAAGTAACTGCCTCAAATATATTTCATATCCCCTGAACAGCTTTGGGATCCTTGCAGTTGTAATTTTCAGGCCCCCCAGTAGTACATCAACTCCCCCAACCCTTTGCACATATTTTTCTTGAGCTCTAACTTGCTTGTCCACTCTTTGTGACATTATATGTTTCAAATCACTATATAATGTGTAATGTAATTTATGAAGTTATTCTTGTGTGTATATTTAGAACTGCTCCTGACCATGTGTATGAAGAAACCCCTAGTAGTAGAAATGATTATGAGGAGCTCCGATCCACTTACAGGCCTGCCAACCTTTACGTAGCATTTAGCGTAGAATTTTAACAAGTTATCAGTATTCTTCTTCAGTATTTTATTTCAATTTTTTGCCATATGTTTTGAATTACTGTTTTTTTCACAAGATGCACCCATATTTTTAAATATTTTGTGTGGGTGCAAACTTATTTTTAATTAAGTAATCAATAAATAGTGCTTGAAAGGTCATGGAATTTGAAGTTGTTGCATCTGTATTTCATGTCAGTGGTGTGGCCTCTGGTGAGGACCATGTGTTATTCTGTTGAAAAAGTGAGTATATGTAAGTGAGTATAATATTATGTTAATAATAGATGTCATTTTCAGCATCCCTGCCACAGTTATCCATCCCTCCATAGTCCGGTTGGGCCTGCAGTACTCACAGGGCATCATAGCCGGCTCGAACGCTCGCTCTGTGGCTCTCTTGCATGCCTTTAAACAGGTATAATGTTACTATTTCAGTCTTTTCATTTCACTTGGCTTTGTTTTGGTTTGGTTGTAGAAACACATCACTGATTTAAAGCTTTTCAGTCATTCTGGTTACTGAATGTCTAACAGCAATAAATCAAGGCAACAAGAATTTGCTTACAAACCTAAAGATTCCTGTCTGATGGTATAATGATGATAATGTTGCAGGTGATTCAAGACTACAGTACTCCTCCAAATGAGGAGTTGTCCAGGGACCTAGTGAACAAACTGAAGCCCTACATCAGGTAATATAAACATCTACGTCTACTATATTGATAATGTGACGAGTTTTCAGTATGCATCAGACTGACAGATTCAGCTGGTGTATGAGTTGTTCCATACTTTTACCTTGTTTCCTTCATTCAATCTTTACCAGATGTTTAAATAACACTAAAAGTTGGTTGCTAGAACTGAATGGAGAAATTACCTTGCCTTGTCTTCCTCTGCAGTTTTCTCAATCAATGTCGCCCCCTCTCTGCAAGCATGGGTAATGCAATCAAATACATCAAGAAAGAGATCTCCGATATTCCAAATCAGTGCAAAGAGGAGGAGGTGAGAAATATTATTAATATTTTTAATATTATTATTGTTATTAATGACTTGGCTATGCTATGTCAGTGTATAAATATGAATCCATCCTGTATGTGAATCCATTTGTGAGATTTTTTTTTTTTTTTTTTTTTTTTTTGGTGGCTTGGTTTGCTTGCTAGATGTTTATACTTTTCTGGCATTAGTAGTGCCCAGCTGTCTGTACACTGTGACCATCTTCTGATTAAGTCAAGGACAGGGAAGATACACATATCTTTGAGATGAGATATGAGGGTCTGGGGTAATGAGACCTCTGTTTGCTAAATAAAAAATTCTGAAACAGCTGTTCTGGTCTTCTGTTTCGTAATTTATAGAAATAGGTCAAACAGCTGCCTGCATAGGCAAATATTTCAACGTCTAAAGCGATTTATGTTGATTATCTCAAAAACAAATTTACACTGCATAATTTGGCTAATTGCTAAGATATTTACAATATAAAATAGCCTTAGTTAAGTACTGAGGAAAACCTTCATATTTTGAAACTTTGGCATCTATTGTCTATTATAGGAAGTTCTGAAACCTATGTTTTTTTTACACACCTCTAAATTACCAAATAAAGTTATAACATATTAATGTCTGGATACCCTTCAAAAGTGAAAAGGGAGAAAAATTTTATTTAATTATTTGATTCTACTTAGACACCAAGTGACTAATCTATTTATGAAAAAAACATGATTAAAATATAATTTAAAAAATAATACGTTTGATGTCAAATGAGTTAGCATCATTATCCTCATCTCTCTAATCTCATAAATATCAGTCATCTCTTCTGAATCACTCAGTCTTCCCGCTTTAATCGATTGATCAGTGTCCTCTCTTACATCAGTGCTGAAACAATTGCTGATAAAAATCAGTCGCATTGGTCCTGTTGGCTGCATTCCCTTTTGGTTTTAAGTTAGATTTCAAACGTTACAGCTTTGTCCACTGCCATCTCTATAGTGTCAGTGATGTGCGTTACACATAATTTGAGAGCTGGTTTTCCACCGTTTACAGACTGAACCTAGTGGGCTTTTAGGCTTGTGTCTGTTTCACTATGGCATGCAACCAACAGCTTGACATTCACTGTGTGAGGAGATCACATTCAGTCAGCAAACTAGCTTTATTAAACAAATTAAACAACTTGAGGCTAACTGACCATATTTACCGCTGTGTTTTTTAAACTGGCTCCTTATTTAGCTAACTTTACCTTTGCGGAAAGCCCACAGGCAATGTTAGAAAGTAATTTTACGTTAGAAAGAAACATTTTCACACTGTTTTGGTAAAATATATTCATTTTCTTAAAGCAATTTATATTGGAAAAAAAAACAGTTCTGGTCAAAACCTGTCACTTTTGGTGGTTTGCCAGAATTCAGCCACAGCAGGTTTTCCCAGACCACCACACACATGCAAGCGCTGTTGCATTTGTCTTTCATATTTTAAAACTGTTACACGGCTCTTTTTTCTTTTTATTGTCTGTAGGCTAAGAAGAAACTATTGTCATGTATTGACAACTATGTAAATGAGAAGATCAAGTTGGCTGCCCAAGAAATCTCTAATTTCGCAAGTAAAAAGATTAGCGATGGTGATGTCATTCTAGTTTATGGATGGTAAGAGAATCAATGTGTCTCCCTCCATTTTTATTTTAAGATGGAGTCACCTGATTGTGGAATGTGCACTGTTTATTTATTCATTTTTAAAAAAATGTGTATTGTATTTCTTTTTCCAGCTCCTCACTTGTCAATTATATCCTGTGTGAGGCTTTTGAGAAGCTCCGGAGGAAGTTCCGAGTCATCGTGGTGGACAGTCGGCCCAGACTGGAGGGCAGGGAAGCACTGAGACGTTTGGTGAAGAGAGGCATTCGCTGTACCTATGTCCTCATATCTGCCCTCTCCTACATTCTGCCTGAGGCACGTACAGTATCTTACAAAAGTAATGAGTTTCACTCCACTGTTTTATTGCACTTTAGTAAATAAACAGCATTCTTATAATTACATTCACCTACAGGTGTCCAAGGTGTTTCTTGGAGCCCATGCCCTTCTGGCTAATGGATACGTCATGTCACGAGTGGGAACATCCCAAATTGCCCTTGTAGCCAAGGCGTACAACGTGCCTGTGCTGGTTTGCTGTGAGACCTACAAGTTCTGTGAACGAGTGCAGACCGACTCGTTCGTATCTAACGAGCTGGGTAATTATAATCGACTCGGCTGTTAATAATATACAATCAGTTGACCTGAGAGAAATGATTTATGTGCATTTTTGAGCAAGCCTTTTTTTTCTTCTCCCTCCCTTAGATGACCCTGATGATCTGATCGTGACACGGAAGGGAAAGACGCAGCTGGAGAACTGGCAGAGTGTGAAATCCCTGGGCTTGCTGAACTTGGTCTATGATGTTACGCCTCCAGACTTTGTTGACTTGGTAATCACAGAGCTAGGCATGATCCCCTGTACCTCTGTGCCTGTGGTGCTACGAGTGAAGAATGTGGATCAGTGATGATCAGGCTTCCTTCTTACATCTGTTTATTCACAAGCCTGCACACACTGCGCATCTGGCATAGAATAAATCTTCATCTAAAATGCCACTTTCTTTTTAATCAATGCTGTTCTGTCTTTTTTTTCCCCATTATCCTTGACAGGACATCACTTGCAGCACTTAGGAGTTTCTGTACTTGTACAGTTTCTGCATTTCCTTCAGAGGTTCAGTTAGGGTGGGTGTGCAGAAGTCTAATAATGTAGAATAAAATTGTGTAAAGCACACACATTTGAGGGAAAAAAAATGGTCTAGTGGTTTTCTGTTTGTCCACTCATTAAAATGCAACCAGCAGAAACAGATGACTGAATTCATTGGTACAAAGTGTTCCATGGACCAACGTTAAGCCCTACATTTTCACCAAAGCAAGTTACATCTTAGGATTCAGTGAGAGAGAAGGGTCTGTGAAATGTGAAAGCATGCTGTATTCTGCATTAATGACCAGGGTTGTGAGCTGTTGTGTATCACTCAGGCCAAGGCACTGGACTTCAGTAAATTTATTTAAAATCATTTACATATATTTGAAATTATGTATGTCTTTTTAATTGTGTTTTCTGGAAAAGAATTCAATTTTGTTAGTAAACCCTTTTGATTATTAAGCTGCATACGTGATACAGGGCTTCTTACAAATTTGACTGCATTTATTTATGCAGGCTGGAAGAAAGTAAAGACGTGAATGTTAGTTTTGTAATTTCTTACAGCAGTTATTTTTAACATAGCATTGGCCTTTGTACATTCCATATCTTGATAGTAACACAGCTATTACTTGTGAGGACACACATAATGCCAGTTGCATACAACACAATTTACTGGATTTAAAAATGTGGTTACTGATATTCACAAATAACATTGTAGGTTTTAGCACTTCTGTCTTTTCGAGGCTCTTGGACATTTTAATGCATATTTTAAGGTGATTAAAAACAATGTGAACATATTATAACAATAACAAAATCATTATTTTGGTGCAAGAATGTGTACAGAGTAAAAATGTATGCATATATATTTAACAAACAATAACCACAACAAATGAGATAAAATGTATGCAAAAATGCCCAACCGTTTTCAGTCATCCAGGTCTAGTAGCATTACGTTTAGCTGACAGGACATGTTATAATCCTAAAGATTTTGTCCCTCATCCAAAAGACTTTATCAATGCCCATCTCTAAAGTACTGTATATGATTTAGAGTGATGACAAAAACGTACGGTCACATTAACAGTCACTGGCAACCAGAAGTGTAAATTTAGGGGCACGGTACACTTTTGAGTATTTATTCTGTATATATTTTGGACAAAGTAGACAATTGGTTGAAAAGACAAATGAAGGAGACAGTCTCTGGACTTCACACACCACTTGCCATGTGTACATTATACCATTCTTGCAATTTGCAACTCTGGTCATCAATGGCTGTTAATTTGCACTATTCAGTAGAAATAATGCCTCAAATGAAGTCTAGTCATTTTTGACTTAAAATCCTTGGCCACTATTTACTACATGCCAGAGTATATACCTGCAATCCAAACTCCCAGTGTTATGCATACCTGTATAATCATGCAGTTTATTAAAGTGACAGTTATTCTTTGAGGACGGGCAACTCTGAGGCAATGAGCACCATCTAAAAGATGCATTATTGACCTTCCCAACCTGATCATGTGCTTAGAGCAAAGTCCGAGTTTTTTGTTGAAAACAGATCAATCTTAAACACACAAAAATAAAAAAAGCATTTCTCTATTCAGACATTGTATCACTTCGACACAACATGCTTTGTTCAGTGTTTCCTACCGCTTTCTACCAGCTGCCAGATGACGCAAGAACTCAGGTGCCTTTTATTTTTCGCCTTTGAGTGATCCATAGTAACATTGAAACCACAACTGTGGACCCACCTAATATTGCCATGACTTCCAGCATAGGAAAACGGCCCTGCAGTTCAGAGAAGAAACATCATTAACATAGTCTGCCTGATTTTTCCTCCAATCTTATGAGCAGTTTCAGTTTCAGTGTTTTGTTATTATCAGTACAGATGGGCTGCTTCAAGCTGAAATTCTTACCTGTCTTAGGCACTTGTATCCATGGAAGTTGTGGGCACAGCTGCACTGAGAGAATCCTGGTCCATAAGGCATGCAGTTAGAGTTCTCAGGGCAATCCAAGGCTAAAGTCAGAATGGTAAAAAGGCATATGTAACATCTCAAAACTAAAGAACAGCAGTGATGGTGTTAATTTCTACAGAAAAACAGAGTGTGCTTGACTTACACATTTGCCCAGTTTGATTGCAGGCATTCCTCTGTCCTTCACAGAGCCGGGTATCATGTTTAATATCCACTCTGTCCCATGATATGTTGCCACCAGGACAATCCAGTTTTATGGGCAGTATACTGAGTGAAAAGTAATGTTAGATTAAATAAATCTGTATAATTGTGGTCTGAAATGTGATTATACAATTCCCTTACTTACAGATGGCTGAGACGATTAAAACCTTGAAATATAAAATCACTCATATTGGAAATAGGGTTGCTTGAGAGGTCTCTGCAAAAAAAAAAAAAAAAAAAAAAAGGCATTTAATTGAATTTGAGACTTATACGGTGCATATACAATGTAGTTACACTGACTGGCCCTGCACTTTACATGTATACATCTGTTGCTATGCACAGCTTATCAACCCTAAATCACCGTAATGAACGTGCATGCCCCGTGATCACTTTACTAATTCTGTACAGATGTACGTAATGATGTGAAGTTTTTGTTCCATTCCTTTTTGCTTTGCTCACAAGGTCTAATACTTCTGATTTATTTTTGTAAGTCTGACTAAGTTTTTTCTTTCTTTTTTTTGGTTTAGAAAAAATACTGGGCAGGATTTGTGAGGATTTGCATATTTCCATTACTTTTGCAGGGCTTTTCTGAAGCCTGAGAACATCCTGCTCAGACAGAGTCTAAATATTCACCATTCCAGCATTTTTTTCTGTCTGAATGTTGAATATTTAGACTCTGTTACCCAGCCACAAATAAATCCTCTGCTCCTGTCAAGTGACGCTGTCTACTTTTTTGGAGCTGGTTACCAAATCTAACAGGTTTTCTCTTCTCTCACAAACTCTACACCACTCCATCCATCAGTGGAAAGGGATCTCCACTGCTGACCAGATATTATTAGGGTGACAGACCATTCTCATTACAGCAGTAACACTGATATGGCGGTTGTGTGTGTATATGTGTGTGTGTTGCACTGGTATGAGTGTATGAAGTGGAGCAGTTTTAAGAAAAGTCCAATAATCAACAATATCTGACCAACAGTGGTGCTGTGATAAGAAAGTGTGCTCATCACCACACACACACACTCCCGTGTGTATGTGTGTGCGTGTGTGTGTGTGTGTGTGTGTGTGTGTGTGTGTGTGTGAGACAGCCGTGTTTGGAGTGATCCACCATCCTGGAGTGTACTTAAATAATAAGTGTGTAGGTAGAAGAAGAAGTTGCAGCATACAACACAGTTTCCAAAGAACCAGGACAAAACACTTTGCTTGCACAGCTGATAAACAGTCAGACTTTTGTTCATGTCCAAATGTTTTTTTTTTACTCTTTATTTTATTACTTACATGATAACTGCTGCAGAAGCTACATGGAGGCCCTCCACTTGACTCAGAGAACAATTAGATAGATCCAGCCTGAAAGAATAACATATCTTAAATACAGCTGCAACTTCTGAAGTCATATATTTGAAGAGAAGTTATTGCACTGCTTTCTGAAGTCATATATTTGAAGAGAAGTTATTGCACTGCTTTCCTACCCCAGAATGTTCTCCTCTTCATCCTGAACACAGCACCGACCCTCAATCCTGCCTTCTGATAGGCAGAAGCTCCACACAGCGCTGTGGTTCTGTACGACTCCCTTACACATGTGGCATAACTACAGCAATCAAACATCAACTGTTAGAAAGTCAGGCAATCCCTAATCGCTGCTCCTCTTACTACCAACCAGCAAACACAAACACATTAGCCTACTTATAGTCCTACCTGAACATCAGTGGGCTCACAGTCGACGTACACACTGCATAAAATAAATAAAAAGCTAAATAAATATAAAGTAGAAAAGGTAAAAATGCCGACCCCAGCTGTCATTTTCCCCCAACTCAGGTCACATGACATGTTGTATCTCACGTGACGTTTATGTTCATGACAAACCAATCGGCGCTGCGTTTGCGCAGACACAGGCTGCAATGCTGCGCTGATTCAGTGCACACATCTTACAAAACAAACAAACACCATCTCTAGTTCGGAAAATCATCGCAAATGATTATAGATCGAACCGCAAAACTTTAATTATGTAGAAATCAGCCTGATTTATACACACCATCACTAAATAAGAAGAAGTTTAATATGTGCAAGGGTTCTTTATTTTATATTTAAATGATTAAAGTTAGAAAATCAAGCAATAATAGGTTGTTGGAGATATTTTAACCGGATTTCGTGTGTCTAATTGTTGTGATTTACTCCCAATAACAGAAATACACAAAGCAGTAGTTAGACCTAATTAGATGTAATTTCCCCCTCAGAGTTAACTTATTCCTTTAATGAAATGCCTGCTAATTTACCCTGCAGACTCGGCAAATACCATCACCTTCTTCGAGGGTGTAAAAAATTTGTTTAGAAGCGAATTTTTTTTTTTTAAACATTTTGTTACACAAGGTAAATGTGTTGCATGCATGGTTTGGGAAGGGTGTATCTTGAAATGATATCTATTCACGAATTATAGTGTGAGAGAAACGTTTTGGGGCGATTCCATCTAAACACGGGCCCCCCTCTTATTTTTTTTTTTTTTTGGAATGGTTTGAACCAAAGGACTGTTGCAATGCCCAGAGAAGAGAAGAGAAGGAGTGAACACACACACATTGAATATATTATCGACCTTTGAGTGAGTCGAGTGGAGCAAAGGGAAGGCGTTATAATGTTAGTTTTTCTTATTTTTTGGTAGGGATGATGTATAGGGAAGAGTAGCTAGACAGCTAAGTGACAAACATTTTTTTTGGGTTTCGCTTCCTTTATTCGTTTGTACTGGGGCTGAAAAGGGGATTTAGCAGACCGCAAATTTCCATGCAGTACAGTATTTAGAAGTTTATCTGATTTTTGGCGTCTATTAGAACGGTTTTCTTTAAAAAATATAATTAATTTAAGGTGTACCGTGTTGCAGTTTCAGTAGAAGTGAGTAAACATTTGGCCAAACAGGCTGAAAACGAGTCAACAATGAAGGCGGAATTACTTCCAATTGCAACATGGCTGCTCCTAGACGTTTATGGGAGAAGTTTAGCCCCTGACGCGAAATAAGTTTTGTTTTACGTGTGTTTATCTTTCCTCCAGAAAAGCTCAGTACTTATATGGTCCATTGACTTTGCTTTGGATTGTAAGAGCCAAAAGTACGCAGAGAAACAGAGACCAGGGCGACTTGGATACTCCATCTGTGGTTCCAGGAGTCCACATTACTGTGCGGATTTGTTACTTCTAACTTGTAAATCTCATTTGAGCTGATTTCATCTGATCTCTCAGTCTTTACTGAGGAAAAAAACATGCATTTCTCCATCCCTGAGACGGAGGTTCGCTCCAGTGAGAATGGATCTACATATGTGGTGAGTGCTTTGAGCTAACTTTAGGAGGGATTTCTTTTCTACTCATTGTTTTTTACTAATAATGCCAATCTCCAAGCTGTCAGTACAGGGTGTTTTTGTTTCCCCCCCATCTTGTCTAGTGTGCACACTCATCCTGTTTACAAGTTAATTATGAGAGCTTCACAGCCTGAAAATTCCTCAGCATTCTACTTATTTTACAGGTTTTTTTTCAGTCACGTGAAATAATTATGACCAGGAGGTGTAGCAAGCCATTTTCAAGGTTGTTAGCCTGGACTGAAATGGCTGTTAAGGTAAATAACCTCAGCCTTTATGGAAAGTGTGTTGTCATCCTCCTGACACTGGAGTCCAACAGACAGCAGGTTTCTCAAAGGCTCTTCTCATGTTTAATATTTCTAGCTTTCTACAGGGACATGGAAACTTGACCAAAAAAAAAAAAATTAAGCCTTCCATTAGAAGAACAGACTGGGGAAAAAATAATAATATTACAATAAAATTCCTAAGAGTGTATACTTTGCATGCTTCCTAATAATATCCGTGCCTTTGAGAGGTGATGGAGATAAAATAAGATTTGGTAAACAGGTACACATTTTTAGTATGCCTTGCCTTTTTGACATTTACATTTATGGCATTTGGTAGATGCCCTTATCCTGAGCAACTCTTTTATACATCTGAGCAGCTGAGGGTTAGTTAAGCACCTTGCTCAAGGGCCCAAGAGTGGCAGCTTGGCAGTGCCGGGGTTTGAACTCGTGACCTTCTGATTAGTAGTTCAACATCTACCTATAGACTACCACTGCCTATAGCTTTGAGCCTCTGGCACTCTTCTTTCTACACAAAACAAGGCCTTACCTCAGAAAAGTGCACCAAGCTGCCAAACTATCTTAGCTCCCTGCTTAATTTGAGGAACTACCAGGGGAGGCTGATGTACAGTAAATGGGCTAACAGGGCGAAGCCTCCTGTCTTTCAAAAGCCATTTATAAGGTTTCATTTTTGGCATCTACATCAGATTATTTCCTTTTAACAAATGTCTGAAGCTGGATTAGTTTGGACTTTTGTGGCACCAAGTGCAACAGCACCAATAGTTTTAAGAAAAATAGACAGACTTGTATGTAGAAGTGAGGCTGGGGCTGAATTCTTTCTAGCCCAGAGTGTAGATTCATGGCAGTGACAGTCATGTCAGATGGTTACACAGGGTGAAACACCACCTGATATTTTTCAACCCGCTTCACTGATATCTGTACCGCAGCAGTGATTGAGAAAGCATATTTAAAATAGAGTCGATGGTTTAATAACCGTGAATGAGGTGAAATATTTACTCAAAATGCCTTTGGAGGAGAAACTAAAAGCAGATATACTAAGCAAAAAGTGTGAATTACACAAAAGTACAGATGACAACTGTAACTGTTTTTTGCAAACAAAAGGTTACAGTTTTATTGTAATATCTAATAGGTCAAATCAGCAGATAGGCAGCTGCCTGCCTGTCTGTCTGTCTGTCTGTCTGTCTGTCTTTAAGCATGCATGTGTGTGTAATAGTTTGCCCACATCGTTCTTATTATGCTATCAATTCGACCTAGTGATTTGATACATTGCTCAACCCTAATAGTTGCATTGTCAAGCTGTTGAAATTAGTCATTGCTTGAGTTATTAGATTAGATTCAACTTTTCTCATTGAGCATAGTACAAAGCCAACAAAATGCAGTTAGCATTTAACCAGAAATACAAAACAGCAAGTCATATTGGGTGTAAAGTGCAACGAGACAGTGAGGTAGGGGGGCAGTAAAGTGCAGGTGATGTGCAAATGGCATGCTATCAGCAATGCAAATGGAATATAAGGCATGAAACAAAAAACAGTGCAAGTGGCATGAAGTGTGTAAATGAGTCCAGAGACTCATTTACTCCTTTAGTTAGCATCTGAGCTAGCTTGTCACCTGCCAAAGCTCAAGTACGCACTGAGCGGATCTTAGTAGCCTTCCTGTGCATTGCTGTTGAGGTAGATCAAAACCTAAAAGGCTGTGAAATAAGTATTATTCTATGAAGTCATTCTTTCATGCTAGATGATGGTCTACGTTTTAGTGATTTCTGGCTTCAGAAGGCTGTTGGAGAGCATTGTGAAAGACACAAGACTTGGACAGATCTTTCCACTGGAGAAGGGAAAGATGGCTGGACGCCAACCTACACAGTCTATTCAGCCGCTCTTCTGCACCTGTGGGCCACTATTGTCTTTTGAAATGGACATGTGGACACCAGTGTTGTTTGTTTCCTCTTTTCCCCAATAATGTACAGCAGAAACTTTTCATCCAGGTGCAGCATGTGTGGAATGTGTAGCCGAGACGCAGCCAAAATTCCTGCTGGCTGAGTGAATTTTCAGGCTTCATTCTGCAGTTATTTTTCACTTCTGCACTCGCATTCTCTTTAAACTTTCCCTTCTAAACAGTCTTACTGTGAGCGTGCTCATTTGAGCAGCATGTGTGCATGCTTTGGCTAAAGTTGGCTCCATTTGGATGTGGATGAATCGTCGCTGGTGTATTTTGCTCGCAGAATGTGCACACTGTAGTGAAGACTCCGGGGGGGAAAAAGGAAGGCTTTGCACTCTAAATGGCAAACTTCCTGTGCAAGTGAAAGCTTCTCTTGATGACCTCTTGCTTCCTGGTTGATTAAGGGCATGATTTTCCTTCCTTTTTTGTGTGGAGTGGACTAAAGTAAGAAGTGCATGAAGATCTCGCATCTGTTTGACAAGTCAAGACTTGGTAGTTTTATTGCCAGGGTGCTGCTTGTGATGCATGTTAAGTCAAGAGTGAATGATGTAACATGTAAACTTACATTTAACATATGAGAGAGTTTATAACTAAAATAAATTTTTATTTTTTATTTATTTAGCAGGACACTTCATGAGTGCGCACACACACCAGCACAGAATAGAGATGGAGGATACGGGTGTAGGCCTACACGTTGGCAAGCCTTTATGAAATAGGGTTGCACAGTTGGGGTTAAAATGATTGTCATTTCTATTTTAGAAAAATAACTGATTATGATCTATTCAGCCAGTTTTTGTTCTTCCAGTATTAGCCTAGTTTTGGCAATGAAAAACAAATGACCAAATGTACATTGGGGCCAAAAGTCTGTGACACATTGAAATTCTGTTTTTAAACAAAGTTTTAAAGAAAAACAAATTAAAAAAGAAAGAAAAGGAAATGTTAATAATCTTAAATATTCAGGATTCTGATTTGTTGATCACTGTTTTAAATGTAAGCAAATTTGACACACGTAACGTCTTTATACAAAAGGTCAGATATTTCTTAAGGTTTATCCCTCCCACTGAAGAAAGTGTTCAGACGACACTCCCAGGGTTTTGATCCAACATGAATCATCTGGTCTTACCCAAACTTATGGAGTCCACGCCAGCTCGAATCCGAACTGTCAGATACTGACAACAACTAAGAAACTTTTGCATTCATGTAAATATTCTATAAACTTTTAATTTTCACTCAAGTTACTGCTAATGATATAATTTGTAATTAAACATTTTAGATTAAATTAGTAAAGAATGCAAAATAGAAGCATTTTCACTAGAGGTCTCAAACTTTTAGCCCCCACTGTACATTGACCAAATAATAATTATGGCAGGATTTTATTTTATTTTATTTTTTGTAGGGCCAAGAAGGTGTAACAAAGTGATTATTTGCTAATAAACTTTGCCGCAGTCCATAACCTTCAGAATGTTATGAATAATCAAAAACTGGCCTACATTAAGGTGATTTTTCTAAAATGCATTAATCCAACTCTGTACCGACGTGAATGCGGTTGTCTGACATTTGAATATTCATGCTTCCTCATTTTTCTAGTTACACAAAGTCAGTGGAAAGAATTGGAAGAAGATGTCTTTTAAAATTATTTTTGGCTGCCATGTCTAAAAGTAAATTGCATTTGTTTTTTCACAAATGAAAGGCCAAAATGAAGAGTTAATGAAACAACTTTGGATAACTAATATTGGGTGAATTGTAATATCTTCTTTATTTCTAATAAGGGGGTGGAATCCACATACAATCCATTACACTTGCTCTTGTTATTACAGCAGTAAAGGAAGGGCAATTACCAGTCACTACCCGTTGTGTGTATTGGCATGGGTGTAGCGGAAGCAGCATGGAGCTGGAGCTATTCTCTCCGCTAAAGCCGGGATGAAACCAGGGCCTTGTTTTCTGGGGTGAGACAGTTAGGGAGCCTATTTTCATGGTTTGTGGATCTGTTTTGTTTATGGCCTTGTGGAAGCTGGAGCTAGATCATAAACTCTCATTATCTTTTATTCATAGTTCCAGCAGACTTGCTCTGGGTTTGTTAAAATCCTCCAAAACTCCTACCCTTATTTTTGGTTTATGCTTCTGAAAGTGCTTCTGAAAGCACCCTGAAAAGAACTCCTGAAAGTTTTATTTATTTATTTTAAGCTGTCCATCAAACAAGAGGGCAGTAAACACAGAGAAGTGAAAGGTGAAGGCACACATTGTCTATTCAGTTTTGATTGAGCTGAGGATGTTGCACTTTTTACTGTGGCCTCATCTGAGAAAGGTGATACAGAACCAAACAGTCTAGTGGTAAATTACAGCCTACTGCATGATCCAAGGCTTTTTAATTTCATTCAGAACTCGTTTGAAGTGGAACACATGAACCAACTTGCTTTACAATACTTATAAAACTATAGGTTAGGAAAAAACGAATAAAAAAATCCCTAAACACAGACAGAAATATAGCAGCCTAGTTGCATTAACTTGACTTTAAAAAGCTTCAATCAACTGACTGGACATTAAAGAATTAAAAAAAGCAAACTTTTTTTTGTACTCTGTTTAGTCATCATTCAGAAGTAAAAAACATAGTTTACACTATGTTAAAATAAAACGGTTTCACTATTTATGATTATTTATACTACAGCACGAATCTGATTGATCAGAAGGTGTGCATTATTTTTGTATAACAGCACGGCTTGGACAGTAGTTCCAGCTGTAACATGAACGACAGATTTGTATTAATGCGCTCGTACTAAGACGTTATTGTTTCTATGGTAACAGCCCATGTACTGAGTATGCTCCGCATAAGTTCAAACTAATTAAAAAAATGGATTTGAAACAAAAAAAAAATGTCTTGTTTAACAAGTTACAATGTGTAATTGTTGATGTGGTGAACTTTTATTGTTAGGAGAGATTTATTTAACATTTATAGAACGAGTGTTAGGAGTCAGCACTTCAACAGTCACAGTGCTTTGTAAAGGTTTGCAGCACAGGAAAGTCTTCAGGATAGAAGAGTTTACACTTTGCAGTTTCTTTATAAAATATCTCTAACTTTGCGAGAGAGAAAATGAGATGCTGGTGAAGGAATGACTGATCATCATTGCTTTAACATAAGTGATAACTGGAAATTATTTGTCTCATGGACGCTTCACAATGTTGTATCTAACTATAATCTCCTGGAATGTGCAGTGTCATTCATTAATAAACTAAACCTTGTAATCTTTGGCAAATCGCTGTGGTATAAGCAGAATAACACACTCCAGACTGTGCAGTTATATGAAAATAATCCACCCACAGTCTATCATGTATTATTCCTTACACAGTTGAACTCTTTATAAGATTTGCAAGCGCTATACCCAGCACTACTCCGTTATGGAGATAAGCGTATTTGAGGAAAAGAGGAACTGTCTCAAATCACATATTTACATAGCCTACTACTGGAGACTATCTTTGACTATATCATTCCAACCACATGCATTTGAATTTACCAAACATTTCCTAACTCACCTAAATGTTCCTTTGGATCCTCTAGATTAGTAGGTGCTCTTAGTAAATGTTTTTAAATTTAAGGTTGCAGTATGCAATTTGAGAGGCAGATACAGAGTCAGGCACGCAAGGTTGGAGCTCTCGCCAGTGTTTGCCCTCGGTTGACATGTCTTTACTGTGAAGGTGAGCCTTCAGTTCAGAAGCTTCGGTTTTTAATAGTGACTTTTAAAAAACTGCAGCAGTTTTTACAATTTGACCTGCTCACTAGAGTTATTTTTCCTGCAAAAGTACATCCATTAAAGTTCCAGCTGAGATTCAGTTCTGTCTTTGTTTTGTTTTATTTGGACTGTTTTAATCTCTCCATGACAGAAGGTTTGATGGTGTGTTTTTTGTTATTATAGAAAACATTTCCAGATTGTTTGTCTTTCTCTCTACTCATTCAGTTAAATCTTTATTTTTTAGCTATTTTTGGAAACATAGTTCACCATGAGGCTGCAGATGATTAGCATGTAATTATAGGAAGAGCTCAGAATCCTGCTTTAGAGATCATCAGTCACAACCCCGCAGCCACGAAGTCTTTTGACATGGCCCATCCTTTTTCAGTGATGGATTAGCGAGCTATAAAAGTGGGATTACTCTTTTCAATAATGCATGTAGTGTTAAATGGATAGTAGGCTGAAAGGGCAAAGCTGTGGCTGTTAGGATGCCCTTGGAGTTGTGTACCAGAGCTTCCTGTGGTGTCTATCATTTAATGTCTCTCTTGGCAAGTGCTCAGAAAGTCAGACTTTGTTTGAAACCCACGTCTGTGCTGTGCGCTCTATTTCTCCAGAGTCTGATTGTTTTTCTTCTCTCCTCCTCAGGCCTACAACATCCATGTCAACGGGGTCCTGCACTGCCGAGTGCGCTACAGCCAGCTCTTAGGCCTGCATGAACAGGTAACAAACACTTAAGGGACCTTAATGAAAGGATCTAGGAATGGAGTAATAAAGCACTTCATGCCCAATGTAGATTAGTAGATGGATAGAACAATATTGTATTTATAAAGCATTTTAAGATTTCATTTACAAACACATCAGTGTTTTCCAGTGAAAAAAGCTGAGCCTAATCATGCCTCTCTTTGACCTTTGAATAAGCTTATTGCAGTGAATATCCAAGTCATGTGAGTGTCCCATGATTTGTTGATGAATGGAGAGAACTTTAGTGTTTCTGCCAGCAAAGCCTCGTTCAGTGCTCTGGCTGCTGCTGTTGCTAGGTAACAGGGCATGTGCGGTCAGATGATGCACCCTGGTTACGGGGGTTGCCATGGTGGAGGGTTGCATTCGACTCGCTCTGATTGGCCTCAAATCTAATTACCTCCATGTAATTAGAAAAGGTGTGAAGATGTATTATTGTTATCTTTTCTCCTTTTTGCATTTCACTGGTAATACCTAGTGACATTATTATGGTGTGTATAGTGTAGTAATTTTCTGTTTTGTGCTGATGACGTATTAGCAAGTCACGTCAATTGTCAGTCCTCTTTATAGCTTGTATACGCTGCAACAAAATGTCATTTCCCCAGGACCATGGTGCAACACTTGGCAGTACTGTGGTGCAGTACACAGGACTACATAAAGTGCAAATACACGGTAATTGTGTGTACAAATACACACGTTTTTTTTGGAGAAGTGTTCATGCATTATGCTGGTAATGCCTCATAGTTGTATATAAAATTGGGAATGTTGTGGATTGTGAATGTCATTTCTGAGAGGTTTCTTGCTAAAACAAATATGAATATTTCACTTGTACAAAGAGGGCAACAAGGTCAAACTAAATCCTTGCTTTTGGGACAACAGGATGATTGGTGTAAATTGTTATTATTTTGTTTAAAGATTTTATTTGTTTCATTTAGTACTGCCCTTCGGAAGCTACATAAGATATTTACATGTTTCCCAGAAGACAAAATAATAACAATTTACACCGTTCATCCTGTTCAAAAGTCTACACCCCCCTGGCTCTTAATGTTTTGTGTTGCCTTCCTGAGCATCAGTGATTGTTTGCACCTTTTGTAATAATTGTGTACAAGTCCCTCAGTTGTCCTCAGTGTGAAAAGATGGATCTCAAAATCATATAGCCACTGTTGGAAAGGGGACAGATATGCAGAAGATGCTGGAAAAGCAAATAATGTGCAGGACCTGGAGGATTTTTCTTAAGAACAGTGGGCAGTTTATCTGCTCAACAAAAAGGGACTCATGAAAAACGATCACAAAACATAAAAACAGTCGTTAATCATCCAGGTAACAACACACAGTATTAAGAATCAAGCGTGTGTAAACTTTTGAACTGGTTCATTTGTGTAAATTCAGTTATTATTGTGTTTTTGTGGACTATATGTAAACATCTGTTATGTGAAATAGCTTATTCAGGACAGTACTAAATAAAAACAAAATGCAATTTTTATGATCTGTCATATATATTTATTTTTTTTAATTATTAGCATTTTGCAGATTCTGCAAGGTGTATGTAAACTTATGACCCCAACTGTAATATGTAGTGGAATGTGTCTGCAGTTAGCCAGAAATCCTGTAGCTGTATCACACACAAGATACATATCAGCTCATAACATTTGAAAGACACCTTCCTCTTTCTTAGTTCCAGTAGTTTTATGCCAAAGGTGGCTGCTGCATCAAAAAGCTCAGATTTCCTTGAACCCAGTGGAAGGAGGCAGCTTCAGACACTGCTTAAACAGTCTGCCCAGCTGCAGTAAGATTTGCTGCTGTATTAAATGCCTCAGCAGTAACTACGCATGTCTTCCAAGTGACTTTATGGAGGTCATGGACCACATAAATTACGATGTTATGGACTCTGAGGGATTCGTTGGTCAAATGTTGCTTAGAAAGATGGCATCTGTGGTCTGGTAACAATCACGAATATTTATGGTATATTGTGTTTACTTTTGGGACAGATCAAGAAAGAGTATGGAAACAATGTGGTGCCTGCCTTCCCCCCAAAGAAGATCTTCACCCTCACGCCTGCAGAGGTAGAGCAGCGGAGAGAGCAGCTGGAGAAGTACATGCAAGCTGGTGAGTTTGACGTAATGACAATCTTCTCTTAATCTCTGTCCACCATGTACGGCGAGTCAAATTGCATTCTCTAAACTCGTTTAGAGATGTTATGAGTCAGCTCTTTTAAAGTTTTTATTGTCTGTTACTTGTGCTGATCCTGTTTACCATGTATATTCCAAGTCCTGCATGGATACCTGTACTATCCTGTATATTTATAGACTTGTAGTTCAACCAAAACTGGCAGGATGATGTTTGAGATCTTTATTGCCACATGAGTAAATAAACCTCAGTGTTCTGCTATCATGGTTCCGTTGGTTTACCGTTGTACAGAAATACTTTTCTGATGTCGTTGGTATTTTGACATCGCTTTTAAACAGCTTGGGAGGGTTGGACGTAATCACTGGTTCCAGCCAGCCAAGGGTGACATTCTCTGCATGTAAAGGCAAATCACTGGAGCATGGCAGCACCATGAGCCGTTTGTTCTAATCCATTTCAGTCCTGGCACACGTAGCCGAACAAGCTAAGCCTTGTTGAGCGTGTTTGCTCATAGTCTGAGAGCACACAGGCTGTTCTTGGCTGGCCACTTGCACCGTTACATCATGGTTTAAAGCAGTTATGGAAAATTAACCACCGCACACACATAGTCTTGATGAATTTATCTGGCAATACAATCAACATAACTATACAATCACACTATAAATCGTCACAAAATGTAAAGTAAAAGATGCAAGATTTATATTAGACATGTATCACAAGATGTGAGTTTGCATGCTTTATTTGTATTTATAAACTTGAAGTTGTAATCTTCTGTTTTGTCAGGCACTGTTGCATTATTCTGAAACTTATTCTCAAGAGGTTTTGCTACAGTTTGAAGCCATTAATGAATGTCGTTAAAACTGTGTGTGCATGTAGTTTTAGATATTACAATGTTCCTGTCAGGACTTGACACTTTTTTCCTTGCAGTGCGTCAGGATCCTCTGCTGGGAGCCAGCGAAATGTTCAACAGCTTTTTAAGAAAAGCTCAGCAGGTACAAACTGTCATTTTGTTCTGTAATGTTTCTAATACTGTGTGTGTGAATAAGAGGCATTTTGAGAGTGCTCTGTTGAACAGTGTTGTTTCCTCTGTTTTTTCCTGGTACTTTAGTGCCTCTCTGTATGTCTGAGGTCACTCGTCGGTTCCTCAGCTCCATTAAATGTTGTTTTGGATCAGTTTTCCTGTGCATGTTAGCACGTCTGCATGAGGAACAGAATGAGAGATTAGTCAGGCTTTATTTTGTCATTTCAGAGAATAGCATCTATTTTAACACCCTCCCACATTAGCAGAAGTGACTGTTTATGCTTTCAATAAGCTGTTGTATGCAGCAGAAATTTGTTTATCTAGATCTGTGGTTCTCATAGTGGTGTCCGGGGGACCCACAGAGCATCCATTATAAGTTATTATGCCTATAAATATTGTCACCTGGAATCTAATTTTGATCTACATTTAATTTGAATAAAAATGGGTTCTATTGCTGGAAAGTGCAGAAAAACAAAGGCCTCTCAACCTCCAATCTATTACTGTATATGTTTTAATAATGTGCCTAATTTTTAATAGTCTGTAAATTTAATCTGTACTGAGGGGTTAATTTTTTTTAAAGGGGTCCCTGTCTATAAAAACAAGGACTTCAGAGGCTAGAAAGAATCTCCAGAGTGCAGTTGATATCTGGCTCCTTTTTGTCCACAGCCTCTTCCTTTTTATCCTCTTTCCACATATCTATATATTTAAGGACACACATCGGATGTCTGATAATGTTGAGGCTTTTATCTGCGTAAATATGCTGTTCGGACACCTGCTGTTTTCTCTTTTCCGCAGGAGACACAGCAGATCCCCACTGAAGAGGTCCAGCTGGAGGTGCACTTATCCAACAGCCAGAAGGTCAAAGTCAACATTTTGACGTCAGACCAGACTGAAGATGTCCTTGAGGTAAAGACGCTGTGCAGCCAAACCGCTGTGCTCAGAACTGGATCCAGGATGATTTGTGGTGTTATGCCATTTCTGTACTTGAGCTGGAAGTTTAACCAAAGTATTAGTTAAAGTTGCCAGACAGCTTTATCTGGAGGTATCTTGATTGCCTCTTTTGTGTTTGTGTTATTCTATCTGAGATTCTTTAACTGTGTGTTTGTTGTGAAGAAAATTTTATAGCAAACTTAGAATTTTGCCAGTATTGGGGCCAACCTTAAATAAATAACCATGATAGCATGTTCAAAGCCTGCTGGGAATATCCTACCAGACATCAGTTTCACTTCATTGCCGCATGTCTATGGAGAATAAATGTCTTTTGGACAGAAAATATGCTCCAAATTAGTTGTTCACACAAAACGACTTATTGCTGAGAGGTTAAGATTCCTGCCAAACCCACAATCCAGAAAAACAAGATTAATTTCTGGGAGCTTTGTGTTTTCAGACTGGCGCTTGTTCATTTCTGTTTCAGTTTATATCCAAGTGGGAGGCGCAGAGCCCAGCTGAGTGCTCTCTGGAGAAAAACGCATTACACTTCTCCGTTTTCTCGAACACTCTCAGTTGCACTGCAGATGCTAAATGCTTCTCTCCACTGAACATTAGAGTACAGCATCTTTCCTGTATACTGTTCTTTTACAGAGCAGTTTTTCAATAAACATAGGACATTTCCTGCATTTGTCCATGTGTGTGCCTTGTGTGTTAGGTTTGTGCTTATTTAAGTGTTTGTAAAGTGATTGAGTGATTCAGAGTTGGCATGTATCCTAGAAGAGATGCACTTTCAGCAACACGGTGTTCCTTTTATACAGCTGAGTTGGGAAGATTTGAGTTGGTTTAGCTGAGTCGGCAAACCCACTGCAGTTTTAATGTCGCACCATATACAGTGCTTTCAAAATGGATGTAGGTCATTTTAAACATGTCCGGTTGTCAAAGTGTGATGGTGGCATACACTTTCCCTCTATTAACCAGTGTCACTGGGAAACCCAAATGTTTTGGAGTGAAAAATCTTTGAACTGACCTTTTCTGATTGACACTTGCTATGATGCATTGCAGAGCTAGGAGGATTTATTATGCAGCACCTTCCTCATCATGTCTCCACTGTGGCCCACGTGGCCTTGTGCTGTTGAGTCCCAGCTGTGTCAGTCCCACTCAGTCCTCTATTAAAGCACATTTGACCCTGCAGATGAACGCAGCAAGCTTGCATACTGAGCAAAAAATGATATAATGTCAAAGCAGTTGATGTTTAGCACCCAAACATCAGATAAATGCAGCCAAGTGATTTGTTTTCTGCATAACCATATTGATGAGTGACTTAATCATGAGATCATCTTGTTGTGATGTTTGATATCTAACAGTAATGTCTACTTGTGAAGCAAGTTGTCAGGTTGTCTTTCTGATTTATTTTATTTTTTTCCTAGCCTTTTATATAGTGGAACATGTCTGGACTGTAATCTTGTTACAGAGTTGCCTACACAATGTTCACACCTTTTCATTTTAATATGAACTCATAATATTATACTTTGTTTTGAATGTTCAGCTTCATGATTACGTGAGTCCTCTCTGTGAGATTTGTATAAAATCCAGAAAATTCTCAACTGAGGTTGCCATGCTATTGATCCAAGTTTTTTAGGCATATATCTAAACACTATAAGATGTTCCTGTGGTGGTGTATTACGAGATACAGTGAGTATTGAATTGACTGATTAATTCTCTTTTGTGCCTTCTTCCCCCTCAACAGGCAGTTGCATCGAAACTGGAGCTGCCCGATGATTTGGTGGGCTATTTCAGCCTCTTCCTAGTTCAGGATGGGGCAAACGGGGGCTGCACATGTGAGTACACAACCTTCTGGGTGTTTGGTTGGTCTGCTAGTATGGTGTGTTTTATAGAAATTAGTGCAACGGATGTTTTCATTTGTAAAAGCTCATCATATGCTTGGATAATCTCCCAGTGTACATATCTCTAATACCATTCGTATTATCTGCTCAAAAAGCTACTGCACGTATTCACAACCCATAGCATTTTTTAAATTTAATTTATTTATTTATTTATTTATTTTTTTAATATATTGTTTTTTTAAACATATGCAACCTGCACTTTGTTAACTTTGCACAGTGCTACTATTTGCACTTCTGGTAGATGCCAGTACATTTACTGTGCAGTGACAGTAAACATCTATCTGTCTATCTAATCTATGCTTTACCTAGTCTGTCAGGTTGGTAAGTTGTGATATTATTATCCAATGTCCTCATATTAAATAGTTTCTGTTATGCATATAGGGCACTGAAACATTCTACTTCAGATTAATTTGCCTTACATTTAAAGTTTATTTTCTGAAGTGAGTTCACTTAATATAGGTGAGATTTGAGCTTGTGCCATGTTTATAAGGAGCTGGAAGAGTTCCAGAGGGGAAGTTGTAGTAAGCTTGTGTTAGTATGACATTAACAACCTTGCTGCTGGCTCATCACCTAATTACTGACTGTTTACCTTAATAATCAGAGCACTTGTTTTGTTTCATATAGCAGGGATTCTCAAATGTTTTACAGTCAGGGACCCCTTTAACCTTTAAAAAAAGAATCATTGACTGCTGCAGTACAGCGTTATTTTTTTCAAACAAATTATTAAAAAATTAGGCATATTATGTAAATGTGTACAATAATATTTATATAATTTCTGAACTTTCTACCCATAGAATCCATTTTTTTTGTAAAATTGTCATTAAATTCCAGTTTACATTATTTATAGTTTAAACTTTAATAATGATGGGTTGTGATTTCCACCCTGTAACAAAATCAGAAAATCACTTTGAGAACCAAGGCTTTACAGGACACTGGGCTGTAGACAGTAAGATTTTCCTTTCCAGGACATTTTAGGTTTGCTTGCTTGCTGTGAGACCTTCACTACACAAAAATCTATTCTTGGCTGCCAAACCTGCAATCTCAGCAATATGCAAAGCAAAGTGTATTGACTGATTAGATCTATTGTCTTTCGCCTGAGCTGCACTTCCCTTAGATATAAATTTGTAAGAAGATTGCATTCAGTCTCAGGCTTTCTTTTAGCTCAAATAACCACTCTTTACAACCGTGCTGAGCAGAAGAGCACCTCAGAATGCACGTTAAACAGCAAAAGACCACATCGGGTTCCACTTCTGTCAACCAAGAACAGCAATCAGAGGCTACAGTGGACAGGGTTTTATATATATATATATATATATATATATATATATATATATATATATATATATATATATAATATTGTTAAGTGTATAACTTTACTGCGGGACACGCAAGCTATGAGCCAATTCATGTAATTTGCACTTAATTTCTCTTGGATTAATAAATTTGCACTGCTTTTACTGATTTGTTAGTTTTTGCTCTTTCTTTCTATCATCTCTGTCTGTATATCAGTAGCAAACTCATATTTCCATTCATGCCAGTTTTGAGTCTCCCTTTTTAAATTTTGTCAGCCTGTCAGTGTTTTTTATGCAAGTTTGACAGCCACTGTGCAAGCTTCATCCACCAAGTGGAGTTGAGCCCACTTGCACATTTCCTTGGAGAATTCTTTCTGTTTCATACTTTCTTCTTCCTATCTCTTTTATGTTCACTCTATCTTCTCTCTCACTATCTCTCTGTACTTCTCCCACTCATCTGTTTGCCAAACATTTCTTTGGGAGCGGGGTCAAGATTCTGTCAGATATGAGAGAACACATGCTCTATAGGAGCCCAAAGCAGCTGTAGATCCGTCAGTGACAGCATATGGGTTATAAGAAAGTGAAGAAGAAATGTAACAGTCTTTGAGCAGAGCAAAGTATTTGGCATACAGATGGCTAAGTTAAAAAAAAAAAAAAAAAAACAAGAAAAAAAAAAGGAAAGTTTTGTGCTGACATATGCGGCCTGCCAGTAAACAAGCTAGCACTGAAATAGATAACTGGTACAGGAAATGAAATTGTTGTATGTTAGTGGGATTTTCAGACTAAACTCTTGTAGACTTGCAATACTTTCCTTCCTCCTCCACACAGTGTTGCTGGTATGCTGTTTATCACATTATCTTCTTAGATTCAGAAGTTCACCATGACTGTTTCTATCTCCCAGTTGCCCTCTTCTTCTGATCTCCAGAGAAAAGAAACCCTTAAACACCTGTTTTGTCTGCTGACTCACTCTCTTATGTCCTCAGCATGTCAACTAATAAACCTGTCACTTGGCCAGATGGATTTCTCTTCATCTCTCATCGTTTGTTTCTACCATCAGAATGTCCTTGAGGGTACTCATACACTTTCTCCTGTCTGTCTCTCGTCTCTGTGTCCTCTCCCACGGTGCCACAGTTGTGAGAAAGCTGCAGGAGTTTGAGCTGCCTTACGTGTCAGTCACCAGCCTGCGCAATCCCGACTACCACATCGTCCTCCGCAAAAGGTACACCATGACATGAGTGTGGCACAAAGCATATTTACTCACGGCACACTTTACTTCTGGTTTAGTAAATCATTTTTCCAGGGTGATGTTTTCCCATGTTACAGTTACAAGGGCGTGCTGAGTAATCACTCACTACAGTTCAGATGTGGTTCAGGAAGTTCAATAAGCCTTTTTTTTTTTTTTTTTTTTTTTTTTTTTTTTTTTTTTTTTTTTTTAATAAATGTTTTAGTTCCATGTTGAACATTGAGGCCTTTCTTTTTACTTGCACACAAATTGAAAGAACAGGCCAGTGGAACCAGAGTGAGACTCCCTTGAGGCCTTTCTTCACAAGAATGACTAAGTTGTTTTTGCTGTCTGGTTTTCCTGTAATCCTTTCCTGTAGCTTCTTAAACTTAGTATATAGGTTTACTTTCCAACTCCTTTAGCCCAGCGTGCTTCTCAAAGCACTTTGTTGTACAATCCAAATGGGTTTTGAGTTTGAGTCAGCATGACTTAGGCATTCCTTCTGAAACTTAAGACTGCATTAGCATAGGAAAACTTGCTCAAATCAAGGGTCCATGTAGGATAATGTTTTTTTTTTTTTTTTTTTTTTTTTTTTTTGTCCTCTAACAGTAAGTTATCCAGTTGCTAAATATTTATATTAGATTAATTATTGATAGGCTGACATTTGCACCCTGGCAGGCTTGAGCTGTGTTGTGAAACAGTTCTACTCATTTCCCCTCTCACCATTTCACAATACTCTCCGTCCCACTGCATGCCTCTTCCCCCAAACAATCCTGGTGCTCCTAAAAGCCACAAACAGCAACTTTCTTTCCTGTTTGACCATGTAGAAGTGGCCCAGCCCGACTGATCAAGTTTTCATTGCAGAATGTCTGACAGCGGCTGAATCTCCATCTTTGAAACACATGCACTAGAGTTTTGACCAAAGCCACACAGTTTCAACATAATTTCTTAATGAATTCCTATTAAGAAGCATAATACTGGCCGTGTTCTCATCTTATTATTGCCAGCTTGCTGGTAGTCTGTAGATCCGTTCTTATGTTCTACACTTTTCTGAGGCTGTATGTGCAGTCTGAAGAAACTATACTTGATTGTATTTTTGGTTGTTAAAATATAAAAAGTTTTGATTATGGAACCTCTGTGATAGAAATCAGGTTCTTCAGTGCTTGCATTTTCTCACTGCTTCATAGTTTGTTTTACTTGATAGTCTTCTATTAAAACAACTTTTATTATCTTACTTCTACACTTTCATTTTTAATGTACTGACTTTGGAAATATTTTAGGTTAAATATAAACAATAGAAGCACTGTTCTAGAGGTTTCTCTTTCCATAGAGTTAATCTCATAAGGGTATATTGTTAATTAAGACTAAGTGTGGTTTATTTTCTTCTACAGTTATTGGGACTCGGCATATGACAGCGATGTAATGGAGGATAGTGTGGGTCTTAACTTGTTATATGCTCAGGTACGGTATGTTTTTATCCCTTTTGAAATGAAACCGGACGTAATTAATTTATTTACTTTGATGGTTTCTGGGGTTTTATAGCTAATATTGCTTATTGAAGACACATGCTTGTTCTTTAAATGTATTTGAGGAATTGAAAATCCCTCTCTGTGGCCACACCACCAATATTACTCATTTTTAAGTCATCAAAGACTGAGGTTTATTAACACAAAGCCCAAAATATTGCAGGCATTTAAGGTTACGTTAGGTCAAAATAAATTGCCTTTAAACTTGATTCAACTTGTTTGAAAGCCAGAAGCTGATGCAGTCTAAACAAAAAAGAAAAGAAAAAATCATTGTAATTTTTGGAACAAAAATGCCATGATTTATACTCTTGGAGCAAGTATCCTTTCAGTCTGACTGCACATCTGTACTGCATTGTTGATTTTGAGCTGATGTGTAGTACTCTGTGTGTAGGCACATTTATACACTGCATTAATATTTGGACACAGTGAAATAAAGCTTGTCTTCTCTCTTCAGACGGTGTCTGACATTGAGCGAGGCTGGATTCTTGCCAACAAAGACCAGCACAGACAGCTGAAATCGCTGCAGGAGAAAGGCTCAAAGAAAGAGGTGAGAACAGACTGCTCAGCACAGACACGTCTGATCTTCTGATCTCCAGCATTTATGTTACTGGTCTAGAATTCTCATCTAAGATGGTGGCTGTCATTTACTTTAATCCACGTTGCTTTCATAGTTCATCAGATTGGCTCAGACCCTGAAGTATTTTGGCTATATCAAGTTTGATCCCTGCATCACGGATTTTCCCGAAAAAGGTTGCCACGTCATCGTCAGCGCCGGCAACAACGAGCTCAACTTTCACGTCAAACTGCCCAACAACCAGATGAAGGAAGGCAGCTTTAAAGTCACACGCATGAGGTGCTGGCGAGTCACTTCATCTGTAAGTGTCAGCTTTGTCGAAGGGTTGTATAACAGTATCAGCTTTATGTTAAAGGGTTGTAAAAAAAAAAAATAAAAAATAAATAAAAATTCATGCATGCATCTCTGTTGTTCAGAGTTAACCATAATGCATGTCAACTTATTTAATCATGTTCTGAAGGCTGTCCTCAAGATAGCAAAATAACTGTAAAATTAGAGCCTTGACTTGAGGCATGTAAAATGGCTCTATGCCAGTTTCCATCACGTTTTCCTGCAGTCGTAATGAGGGTGCGACTCCCTTTAGGCAGCAGTGGTGTAAATATTTCTGTTTTGCCAAGCTGAGAGGAGAGTCTGCATCAAAATAGGTGCTGGCTAACTGTAATTGGCTAAAGCAGTCGCTCTCATTAAGGAGTAACACCCACATGAGCCTGCCATCCATCCATCTTTGTCCTGGCATTTAGGCAATCATCCATCTGCCTCAGTGCTGTTATATTTTCAACAGAACGCCTCTGCCTTCCAATACACTTACAGCTTATTGGCACTTCACTGTGGATTATATTACTCATCTTCGTCTTGTTTTTTCCACCTAAACAAATTAGAGACTGTTTCACACACATTTCAGTTAGGATTGGAATCGATAGCATCTATGCAAACTGTTTTTTTTCTAAATCTGTTTTTCTTGTTTTTCAGAAACTATTTCAGGACTTGTTTTATCTTTTGAAGGAAGCATTTTCAGACAAAGTGGCCTCCCACACAGATAGCCTGTCTCTCGTTATTACTCTGGGGTTTTCAGAAAAGGATGCGGAAACACTTTGTGTGTTTTTTTCCTTGCTCAGGCATTCCATTAGCTGCAGGGAAGTTGAAGACGAAGCAGCCTCCGCTCATTAGAGAGCCCTGAATAAACTTTTTTAAAAAAATCTCTTGGGAGCAGAGCCTTATATAGAGAGGTGTTAAGAGTTTGTCTTGTGAGAAATTTGACCCTGGCAGTTTACTGTGCATTTGAAAAATGAAAAAGCTTCCTTTAAAGTTCCTTTAAAATGCAGTCCCTGGTGGAGATAATGAAGATAGTGATTCAGGATGATTAATGATGCAGCTAATTCAGAACAAATTAGGATTTGATGCTAATTAAGACGTAAAGGACTGTGATAATGGCTGATGGTGGTAAATAGTAATATGATGATGATAATGATGGTTCTTCTTCCCCTGTGTAGCAAGTCCCAATGGCCAATGGCACCGCTAATCCCTGCACCTCTGGCAAGTGTGAAGTCAAACTGGAGCTGGCCTTCGAGTATCTGATGAGCAAAGACCGTCTGCAGTGGGTCACCATCACGAGTCCACAGGTCAGAATGCCATCTCAGCCTGCTCATTTTAGAGCAATGGTTATTTAATTTAGATTTAATTTTAGTAGGTCCCTTCCAGGGTAGTGCCTCATGCTAAAAGTACAACATAAGAAAAGAATGGAGCCTTTCCACAGGACAAGCCAAGCCAGGACATATATATTTCGAGATAAAAAAATAGTGCAAACCATTAATTGTTCTAATACAGTCATTACAAAATCATCTTGATTAATGTCTCTGAATACAATCCCTTTTCTACTGGCACAAAAATCTTGTGCAGTGACTATGTGCCAGAAGTTTCTAACCCTTTCCAATTTTCTGGAGGAATTACAAGATGAGTCAGTTTTAAAGGTTGGTTTAATGTTTCAGATTCATTTATTTATTCCTTTACATCCAGTGATGATTTATTTATTGCTGTTTAGCTTGATGCTATATTTCTTCCACATGGTCCAAGAAACCATCTTGTAATTAAACTGAATGCCAAATGACATCCTGTTCATTCATTCATTCGTCTTCAGTAAAAGCTTTACCCTGGTGAGGATCGCTGTGGATCTGGAGTGTATGCCAGGAGCACTGGGCACAAAATGGATGGGCCAGAATGACTTTTAAGATTCAGCCACAGAAACTCCTTGTGTTTTGTTGTATTTTAAAGTATGCACTCAAACTTCTCTGACTTTTTACTGAGGCTATGTAGTTGGAGTTTGGACTTTTTATCCAACAGACCACAAACGGTGAGTGTTGGAAGGCACTCGTCCTCCCCAATTACACTGAACACTGGAGGACCACGGGGCTGTGTGCTGAGCACCCTGTTGTATTCCCTTTTCACACACGAGTACAACTCGTTATCAAGTCCAACATCATTATCGTAAAGGTTGTGGATTACACCACCGTCATAGGACTGATCTCAAACAGTCACGAGTCAGCCTACAGAGAAGAAGTCAAGAACCTGGAGATGTGGAGTCATAATAACAGCATGGCTCTCAACTCCAAGAAAACCAACGAACTCATCCTGGACTCCAGAAAACGAAACACAATGTTCACCATTCCATCAGCATCAGCAGTGAAAAGGTTGCAGCAGTCAACAGTTTTAAATTCCTGTGTGGCATCCACATCAGTAACAACCTATCATGGTCCATCAACACATGGTTAGTCAACAGAGGCTAAGAAGGCTAAAGGAAAGCACAGCTCCCCGAACAGCTCCTCCTGAACTTCCACCAGTGCACCATTGAATCCATAATCACATTCTGCATATCAGTACTCATGCTGCACCTCAGAGGACACAAAAGCACTCCAGCGCATCATCAAAACAGCACAAAGAAACACCGGATCACAGCTTCCAACACTGTAAGAAATCTGCAGAATTTGCTGCCCGTGTCGACCCGCAAAAAGTCCCAACCCACCCCAGCTACAGCATTTTCACCCGTCTGCCTTCAGGAAAATGTTAGAGGACCCTGCACACCCATAAACCAGACTGAGGAACAGGTTCTTTCCCAGAGCTGTCGCATTACTCAACACTCAGTGTTATTCCCCCCCACCATTATGGCACCTCACGTCACCCTGTAACGCATCACTATGGTCATCAGCTATTCCAGATATTCTGGACATACGTGAAATTGTCTTCTTAAGTGTAATTCAGACCTTTCTGTTCAATACCTTATACTACACTTAGACTCTGCAATTCTTTATACTACACTTGCATTTACACTTGTGTACATGTAATTATTTATTTTGATATCTTTCCACAATCTCCTGTGAATACAACTACAACTACTTTCCACTTAACAATATAGACTTTTCCATTTTAGCACCTTGCACTTTTCCACCTGCATTTGTGTATGTATTTATTTGTCGCCTTAATCTTGTATCTACTGTCTTACTCTTACTCAAGCCAGTCTGCTGGTTTGCTCTCTCAAATGATGATAAAACGTATCTTATCTTATCAGCACACTTATGTTTGGGTGCACATGCTGTTATTAAAACAAACATGGGTTCGGCTTTATTGATGAGCCATGCTTTGCAGTGCTGTTCAGTAGAAGAACTTTATAATACCAAACTGTAGTACTGTAACAAGGGCTGCTTTCTTTTTCTTTTTCTTTTTTTTTAAATAAACTCACATGGTTCATGTTTTTAGGCAATCATGATGAGCATCTGTCTCCAGTCCATGGTGGATGAACTGATGGTGAAGAAGTCTGGGGGAAGCATTAAGAAAGTCAGTTTCTCTGTTTGTTCTTATGTAACTGCTTGTCTGTCTGCCAAATCTCTCATTAAATCCTTCTGTTTTGTTTTTAGTGAATGTGGTGTTTGTGCATAAATATGTATGCTCACAAACCAGAGCAATTATCTTGAATCAAGTGCTTATTCAACCGCAAATATCTAATTCATGATTTATTTAATCTTAATCTTTATTTTATTTTATTTTTTTTTGCACACATTAGTGCAATAAGCTGTCATCAAGCAGAAACTACAGGTCTCTGCACAGCTCCTAGTGTGTACAGCAGGGATTTCACACACACACTTCACATTCTGGCCTTGAGAAAGCACTCTGTATTTATTAAAGGACTTCATTGTTCTAATGCTGTCTCGTCATTAGAGTTTAGACTCTGTTTTGGTCTAAGATGGTGCAGGCAAATGCGGTCTCTAAGAAACTTGCACTAATGTGTTGTGTATTCATCAGATGCAGAAGAAACGTCTTAATGGATCCATCCATCGATCCAACAGCCAGCAAGCTGTGAAATCTCCTCCATTACTGGTGAGGAAGCGTATTAATTACAGCATGTTTTTTGATTGCATCAAAACACGGCAGTTTTAACTCTTTATTTTTATCTCCAGGATTCTCCTGATGCGAGTCGAGAACAAGTAGTCAAGCTCTCGGTGAGTTCAGCATGCACTTTTATGTGGATATATAACACTTTTTTTTTCTCGGTGTGATAATGAAGTGGTAAACTCATGCATTCTGTTTGTGTTCCTCTAATCTTTGTGCTTTAGACCAAGCTGAGTTCTGTCTCCCTGCGTGGGATCAGCGCCTCAAACTCGGCTAACGATCTCAGCGGCAGTGATTTTCATGGAAACTATGCCTTCGAGGGCATCGGGGATGATGACCTGTGATGCTCTTCTCAGACTAAAGCAGAGGACAGCTGAGCCAATCTGAGCAGGTTCGAGTGGAGGGAACGCATCTGATTCTGCAAGATTCTAACACTCTGTTGTCCTGCAGCATTTCTCCAATAGTCCAAAACATCCTTACCAACCACAGATTATTAAGGGTTAAGGGTCTTGCATGTAATGAGGTGTCAACTTAGATAGGTGTAGCACAAGCACAATACATTGTGTGTAACACCCACCCTATGACAAATAAGCAAAATCCAGATTGAACAAAAATATTGAAGATGCACTGATATAAACTATATTAAAAATCGGCGTATCTGCCGATAACTGACAGTAATCCCACTCTGACATCCTCTTAATAACCAGGCGATTCGGCTAGCTTCTGTTGCCAGGATCTGTGTCATATCAGTCAACATCACATGCATTCATGGCAATAAAAATGTCTGTGAATGGTACTGCAAATCGTCAAATCCAATCCAAATTCATTCCAACATTTCATCAGCCTCTGTATCAAAACGCAGCGTTGAATACATGCATCCCTAAAAAAAAAAAAAAAAAAAAAAAAAAAACTACATTCAGTATTTCAAACTGTGGCACCCTTTAAGCAAACACAGGGATGCATAGCTTTGGGGTTATTTCCTGCATCCATGAAAGAAATGTCTCAAAGAAATAAACTTTTATTGGCTGCAACAAAAGCTGCTTCTCATGTTAACCTCTACTGAATAGTACTTCCTTTTTAGAGACTCAAAGCTGTGCTTTCTCATCCTCAATGCTGTAACCAATGATTAAGCATTAAATGAGCTTCATGCTGTCTCAAGCTGATGGATACAATGAAAGGAGATCTGAGAACACTGATTTGAATAAGTGCAAACATGCTAAAGTCAGCTGCCTAAACCTGTACATGCAGATTTTGATTCAAGTGTAAGTCTGTAGTTCATCAGTTAAAGAGTTCAGGAGGAACTGCGGCCTTCATGTGCAGTGTGCCAATCCTTGCCTTTTTTTTTTTTTTTTTTGCCATTATCTAACAGGTTTTCAATGCTTTCCAAACTCATCAGCATCACCGCTTCATAAGTAGTGAATAGAAAGTGTTATACGGGTTCTGAATGGAAACCTCATCCTAATTAGATCATGCATAGCATGGCCTTTTTTTTTTTCTCCCCTCCCCCTGCCAACTCTTTGCCTTACACTAATTCAACCGCCTTACATTTCAAGCTTGTCAGTTTTAAAGTCGTTTCAGTGTTAGGTCCTCGTCAATGTAAGCTCTGGTGAGAAATCTTGCAGAATTTAGAGAGTTCTGTTGGTGTTGGGCAGAACCGCTTGCACATGCTGAACCCATGACTTTGCACAATATTATACAGACGGATGGAGTGATTCATCATGGAAAACATTCTCAACCATATGTGCATGGTGTTGAAGATTTTTTTCCCTTGTCTTTCCAACCAATATTTTGTGAAAGGTTTCTCATAAATGCCAAAATTCTAGTTTACTAAAGCATTTTGCACAAAAGAAACATTTAAAAATCATGGTAGTCACTTTTATAAATGTACATGCAAATAAAAAGTATTCTGATGTATTCTGTATTCATTTTACTAATATGTATTATCATTAGTGTATTATAATCAAATGCAGTAGATCAACTATATCTAAACTGTGTAAAAAAATAAATAAATAAAAAAACAAAAAGAACATATACCGCTGTTTACAGAACTGTAGAAAATTGAGAATAGAATTTGAAAGAACAGTGTTTACAAATTCCACATCTGAATTTCAATGGTTGTCTTTTTACTCATTACATATTCCTTTTTTTTGAAAACCATAAAGACCATTTTGTGCTTTATAAAACACATTGTAGCAATCATCTCAGAGGACCGGGTAGAAAAGGAGGTTGGAAAAAAGCTGCATTTCATATTTCAGGCTGGTGTTTTTTTTTTTTTTGTTGTTTTTTTTTTTTTCTTTGCATGGCAAATGAGAACCTTCATTCCAGAGCCGTGTATTCCAGCGTGAGTCGTGTTTATACAATGCAGTGGGAACAAGACTGACTGAGTTTTGACATTGAAGATGATTGAAATTTGTCTAACTTGTCTAGGTCTTGGTGATTGAAGAGCTCATTCTCATCTTGATCAACTGTAAAGAGTGAATGTTTTCTGACTTATTATAATATGTGAGTGTCAACTTCAGTATGTTCACCAGCATATCTAAAAGATGTTAATGGTATAGATTCTTAATGTCACACAGAGCCTAGCAGTTCTTTAAAAATTTAAAAGCAATGTCATGGATTTCAATAAATGTAGGTGCCAAATCTCTGCATTTCCATGTGGTGGTGTCTTTCCTGTGCACTTGAATGTTACATAGTTCATGGTAGACTTGATTGTGATGTGACCACAAATGACACAGCTATGATTAAAATGAGTGAGTGGGGGTGTGTTGCTCTACTTCTCATTTCCCCAACCCCCCTGTCCCTGCTCTGACACAGCCTGTTCACCGAATCGGCTAATTAACAGCCCTTCCTGTGTTGAAGTGAATGAGTTAGAGCAGGGAAAAGATTTGGTGATGGATTCCTGTGAAATCCTAAAGAATAATAATGACATTTGGCCATGAGCTGCACCTAATAAATCTATGAACCTTGGACAGGTTCACATTTTTCCACAAAGCCACTGTAGAAAATGTTCTTGAAGAAAATGTAGGTAACTGTAGTCCACAGTGTGTGTATGTGATGCAGGGTGGTTCAAAAACAGTTAACTCTTGACACTACAATAGTGTCAAATAACAACACAAGGAGGTTCGTTTACTAACTACCACAAGCTTTGCTCCAAACTCAATCTAGTAGCTAAAGAAAAATGTTGCCAGTAAGTTTTTAATCACCCTGTATGTGGTCCTGCCTAAAAAGAGACCATAAAACAGCCAGTTTAGCATTTTCTTGCCACTGCTCAGCTATATTATTTCATCATACACAAGTCTCACCACAGAGTACTTTATTCCAGGATATTTAAGGCAATTATGAAACGACTGCATAATTACAAGAGAGCACTTAAGCACCACACATCGAAAGGAATCCATCTCTATCACTTCTTGGCAACCTGAAGGTTATAAACTGCATATGGAATTCATGGTCCCTTGTCTTTAAGTTAATGCCACTGATGGCAAATGCATGCCAAACATTCTTTTAAACGAACAAAAGACATACAAAAATAAGTGCTTTACATAAATCACAACATTCTAATGCTTACTATGCACCATTTTAACATCAGACAAAATTTCACAGTTAAGACATACAACCAAGGAGCAACAATGTCGCCAGTAAATAAAATGACATTTGAAGTTGCAAAAGCTGCAGTGGTTAGGACTCCGTTTTGGCACTATAAAGGGATGTAGTGAAGGTTTAAAACTATCCATTTGAGCAGCAAAGGCCTCAGAGAATCCACAGAAGGTTCAGCCAGTAAGGACGGCTCTGTGGCACTACAGAGCAATGAACATCCGTGCAAGATATACAATGAAGGAGAAATTAGATTTCATCTAGGTAGCATTACAAAATGTCTGTATGGCACTGACGAAGCAAGGGCACTCTGATCCAGAGTCTTGAATTACCCTTCCAACCCTATGCAAAGGTAACGAAAACTGTTTTTTTTTTTTTCAATCTTGTGCACAAGTCTGTTTAGCAGCTTGAACCTATTCAAGAATCATAATGACACAAAGGGGGAAAAAAAACAAAACAAAAGAAAACAAGAACTAAGCTTATGCTGGTACTGTAACACTTCATCTCAATTTTAAATAATCTTATCATACTACAATTGTTCCTCCCGTTGCTAGGCTACACCTCCTCCTCCTCATCAATCTCTGCCTCTTCCTCATTGGCAGGCAGCGGCACTTTATCCCACTCGTCTGTTCCTGCTACGTGTTTCTTCTGGTGCCGCTTGTAGTTGTCCCAGTGGCCTGTGGTGTAAGTGCACGCATGGCACTTGTGTGGCTTCTCACCTGTGTGACGCAGCATGTGCCTCTTCAGGTTCATGCTCTGGTTGCAGCTGTAGCTGCACACGCTGCACTGGAAAGGTTTGGCGCCCGAGTGAACACGCTGGTGCCGCTTTAGGTTTGCCAGATTGCCGCAGGCGTAGTCACACAGGTGGCACTTGTAGGGCTTTTCGCCCGTGTGCACGCGGTGGTGCCGCTTCAGGTTGTCGAAGTGGGCTGAAGCGTAGGGGCACTGCGGGCACTTATAGGGCTTCTCGCCGCTGTGTGTCTTCATGTGCCGGGCCAGGTGGTTGGGGTAGTGTGTGAGGAACGGGCAGGCGGCACACGTGTACACCCTGTCCCCTCTGTGTCCACGCTCGCTGGCGCTGCCTGCTGCATCTTTAGTCAGCATTTCCAGGGTGCACTTGGCACAGATTTGCGCTGACGACCCATCCTCACCATCCAGTACCAGGCCACACAGCCTGCACGTGAAAGGGAAGAGCAGAGGAGGCAGAACGCCAGGCTGTGCCCGGGTGCACGACTGCTGCTCTGACTTCAGCCTCGCAAAAGCCTTGAGATATCCGCTGTCACTGCCAATGCCCAAATTCCCTTTCATTTCTGAGGACTGAAGCACTGAAAATTGCACCAAAACAAATCAGCAGCTTGCAGTAAAAGGACATAAAATATCTTGCATCTAGTAGCTAGAAAATATTAAATATTTATTAACAGAATTCAGTATCTGTCCTTAGGCTCCCAATGTAAGTAAGGTTATAGACAGGTGTAATATAAGGTGCACACAGACTTTCAGTCTTTTGCCCAGTACAAGGAAAGGTGTTACAATTCTTGCGCATTATAATCACCCATGGGCTACAAATGAGATGGAAATAAATTAGGTCAAAGAAACGCTGGAGTATTCCTTTAATTCCTAATCACCCAATGATAGTTTATAAATTAGTAGTCATGTTGATGCAGGCCATCTTTTATAATTTATAACATACTTTTAGCAATAGCACTGTATAATGGATTTTAAAATACCCAATATATGATTAATCTTAATATAAATTATTAATTAAAACAGTCTTCACAAAAAAAAAAAAAAAAAAAACCTCATACTTAAGGGTCCTCTCGATGGAAGGTATAGAAGTAGACAGGTGTGAGTTTAAATATTTTTTTTTTTAAAAATGGTCATCTGATGTGAACTAAATCCTCTAATTAGTTCATCTAATCTATAACCTAATTTACTAATTCATTTTGAACCCTTACCTCACCTGCTTTCATGTCCTGAGCTTTACCTTTAAAGGAAAATTTTCATTCCAAACAGAACATAGGTTTTTAATGAAGAAAAATAAAAGCGTACCTTCCCTCGTGGCACGGGGAGCATCCTCTTTTAGGCTCTGACATCCAACAGGACCTCGAAGGCTGAGGCCACTCATCATCCGCTGTGTATTCTGTGCAGGGTTTGCGACTGTGTGCATACTCGGGTGTGTATTTTGGCCTGGATTTATGGCAGTGTGCATACGCTGTTGTGTATTCTGAGCAGGATTTGCAACTGTGTGCATGCGCTGGTGCCTTTTCAGGTTGCCCAGGGAACTGCAGGCGAATGTGCAGTGCTCACACTTGTAGGGTTTTTCTCCGGTGTGGATGCGTAAATGGCGCTGCAGGTTGACCAGCTGTGCGGAGGCGTATGAGCACAGCGAGCAGCGGTATGGCTTCTCGCCGTTGTGCGTCTTCATGTGCCTCTTTACGTGGTTGGTGTAACGTGAGGAGAAGCCACACAGTGGACAAGAGTTCAGCTTCTGCTGGCCATTCTCGGGTCCTGCTCCCTCTCCATCTGCCCCTTTGAGCACAGGCTGTGCTCCTACATGGACACTCCTGTCCCCTATGCTGGTTCCATCCCGTTTAGAGCAGCGCAGACATGAGTGCTCATCCTCATCAAGGAGCTGATCGCAGCCCCTGCAGGAGACGTAGAGAGGGAATGCAGGCTCGGATCTCACACCCTCTCGCTCGTTCTCAGCAGTGTGGACGTCGTGGGTGTCACTCTCCATGCTGAGGTGGCTGAAGGAGGAGCTCTCTTCGTCACCCAGTTGGAAACTAGGCAGACTGATATTAGCTGCATGGGATCAGCACAAACCAGGACAAGTTAGTCTGAACAGTAAAATTGTGTTAAAAGCTCCAATGGACTTTCCTAGATTAATTATAACATTGAATAAATGTATTTAAACAAACACATATAAGTGTTTAAAAAAAAAAAGAAAAAAAACCTACAAACAAAAAACATCATCTTATACTCACACAGATAAAAGATGTCGCAGTATCCTGATAAACAAACACTAAACTACTGAAAGCACAGAATATGCTGCCTGCCTATAACATGGCCCTCTCTCTCTCTCTCTCTCAGAAGCTCTCTCCTCACACACGGAGGAAATGAGCGCGAGATCCTGAGTCGGCCTTTATATTGGGCTTGCAAGAAACCCTCGGTGGATGATTACCCAGCCTAATGATAATGATGATGACTATAATGGCTGTGCTGATCATGATGAGGGGTTGATGATGATGATGATGATGATGATGATGATGGCACAGAGAGGAGATGATGATGATGATGATGATGTATAAATGCCTTCCTGTAATGGTGTCCTTGATGATGATGGCTGTCTTGATGACCCTTATAATGGTAGCACATTGCTTCTTTTCTGATTTGCCATTTTCAGACTGCACGCTCCGACAGAATGCTGCACTCTTTCAGCTGTGCATGAAAATAAGTCTTTTTCCCCTAACGTATTCTGCCATCTAAACCCTGACATTAAATTCTGATATTTTCACTGGAAACACATATGGCCAAAAAGAAAGCAAAAACATTAGCTATTCAGACCTTCCCATCATCACACCATGGTCCCATCACAACACTGGGTTGAACTGTAGGCCAAAACCTTAGAAATCTAATCTTTATCATCATCATCATCATCATCATGCTTTTGATAGCATCTCTCACACTTCCTCTTGCTTATAATAATAAGAAAAAGAAGGAAACAAAGAACCTAAAAAAGAATCTAGTGTTCACCATCAATTTATCATACTGTAACTATATTATAGTTTTGTTTTGTTTTTTTGTAAGTTTTTTAAGTGGTGTATTTATTTTCTACAGAACACTGGTTTCAAAATTACCTGATACCTGGCCCAGAGACAATAAGAGCACTGAGTCTCTTCCTGTAATGACAAACAAGGATGGAGATATTTGTAAAGAAATCTCAGTCCACTCCTCCATGTAGAATATTTTAAGCTCCTTTATATTCTTAGGTTGTGCATGTGGACTTCCTTCTTCAATTCAGACCACAGTATCTGAAGACTGAGATGGTCCAGAACCACCGGCCTCAAGACAGCCCCCAAAACATCAATAATCCAACATTATATTTTACAGTGGGTTTTCAGTGTTTTTCCTTGTATGCAATCTGCCTTTGTTACCAAACACACCAAATTGTGCGCATGACAAAAAAGCTTGATTTTGGTTTCATCTAACAACACCACATGATGCCAATTTCTAACGACGCTCCTTGAAATTTGGGCACAGTATGTTGAGATGCTCTCAGGAAGGGCTTCCTTCTTGTTGTTATGAAAGTCATGTTGATTTGTTGATTTTTTTTTTATATAATTATTAATCATGACACTCAACTAAACCACATACTCACAGGTCCAAATCCTGGCAAAATTTCAAAACTGTTTCAGATGTTATTTTTGTTTTTAGCCCTAATTGTGCTTACTGGTATTTTTAAATGCTTATGTATTTTTAGAAATCCATTTTCTGATTTGTGCAGGTCAATAACCATCAGTCTCTTTTACTGTGAAAGATCTCGATTTTTTCCAATGGTAATGAATAACAAAGGAAATCCTCATACGTGTGTAGCAAGGCAACAGGGCATGGTTAAAGGCAACAACAGAAAATGGAAAATTTTCTAAATTACAGTGTTATTGCATTTATTCAAAATATATGCTTAATGCCATTCCTTATGGATGTTGGCAAATATTATTATTTAAAAAAATTCTTATTAAAAAAAGCAGTTTTAATGAGAATTAAAAAAAATAGTTTATCCTATTGTTTGAGTGGACAATTTGAATTATGTGTATTGTCTATTTTATACAATTTTTTGCCAATAATTAGGGCACAGTGTATTAAAGTGTATGACAGCCTCATCATCATCATCTTCATCATCATCATCATCATCATCATAGTATAGAGTACTTAATCCTGGATGTATTATTATTACTGTTAATGTTATTTCAGCTTTATCCTGGTCAGGTTCTCCCTCTCCCTGGATGGGATGCCAGTCCATGGCTGGATAATTATTACATTTCTGTGAGATTTCTATTTCACCCTTCTTAATCACCAAGGGTGGTGTGTAACACCTGGATACCAAATTGTGCACATGTGCACACATGCCAAGGCTACATCATGAGTTATGACACAGTATATAGCAATATAATAACATCACCATACATCAGTAATTCCCTTCCCAATTCTTACATTCTTACACATTATGGAGCTATCCACCTTCCAAGGCACCTCTCATTCCTTTTTACCTCAGAGAGTGCACTTTTTTTCTTATATATTATGAACATTGTTTGTGGAAGGCTCTGGAGCATCCATTAGGCTTGGGTTGGCTTTTCCTGCATTACTGCACTGCATTTAGCTAGTCACTGACTGCCAGTGTCTGGATCTGTTGTAAGGCAGACTGAATCCCAAAGCTGGCAGATTTCAGTCCTGGTCCAGAGTTAAATCTTGCCCAACCCCTCAATCTATACAGTTTAGCAATCACGAATGCTCAGGCCCAGCAACGACCGACAAAAAGCACTCGAGTTTCTCTCTGCATGAATCAACTGAATGAATCAACTCTCATCATGGCTTGGAAATCAATGACCCAGAAGCTGAAGCAGTGTAACTTGAAAGTTTTCACTTTTCAACAGTGCCCTCCTCATCCCTCCCTGGTCAGTCATTCTTCTCGTCCCTTAGCAGATGAATGCAAGAATGTGTTCAGTTAGGGTTGGATGGTGCAATGAATGGACTGAACTTGTTGCACTTTTCTGATGACATCTGTGATGGCAGGGTTTGCTGTCCCAAAGTGCAAGGACTTTATTAACGTGGGGGATTTGGGTAGGTTCCAGTTCACCCATGACTGAGCACCATGTCATGTGCTTTGGCCAACATGCTGAATAATGGGCAGGTCAGATTTAGCCGTATGCCTGTCATTGATGCTGGTGTTGCATCACTGGTGCACTACACTCATGATTCTTTGGTGAAAATATAGAATATTGCAACAAGTGTGGCACACACTGGCAATACACTTGCTCCTCTGCTGCTAGCATTGGATCAGTCACTCCAATTTGCAGATGTTAACTGCTCTGTAAAGGACAAATCACTCCTGGCAATGCAATACCTAGGCCAAGACGTGGGGCAACTTTGTTTCTGTGCATAGCCAGGCGTGGTTTCTGCCATCCGCTCTGCCTGCTGTGTACAAATAGGCCCTGTCAAACCTACCTTGTGTGCTGAGGTCACTCTTTGGGCCAGCCACAGTAGCACTTGATAAAAAGTGGGAAAGGTTTCTGAATTACTAAACCAGCTTGGATAAATGAACCATTCGCAAGTTTTTTGGCCACCACACCAAAGTTCTGTCTCTGAATGCCTACAGGGGACCCATCTGCTTTGCACTTTCTTTAGGTAGATATCATATCCTCTAAGTTCTTGTAAGTGTATAAGTGCCCCTCATCTACCCTCTCAAGTAGGCCCTAAATGGGGGACAAAGGCTTTTCACCTAATGTTTTCACCCTGTCTTTTTTTCATATGCTACATACATGGTTCAAGTGATGCAGCCACTGGACTGGTTCACATTCACTGACCTGCACACTCCTTATTTTTATGTTTTCATTGCCAGAGAATGCAGATGCTTCATAATGTTTGCCTTCTAAGGACAGGCATTCTAATTCAATGTCCTGCCCTTTGGCCTCTCCCTAACACCATACATGTTTACATGTCTATTCTGGCCACTGGCATCAGGATACTGCCATATTTGGACACCTGGCTTCTGGTGCCTACACCAAGGAGCAGGCCATCTGGAACACATCCGCCCTCCCCTCTGACATTATGGTGTTTAGACTCACAGAGAACACAATGAAGGGTTCCAAAGTAGGTCACACATTTCACTGACATGAGGCTAGATTCACTAAGAATTATAGCCATTCCATTACCCCAAAGTGTGGCAGATAGTATTATGGTTTCCAAACATATATGTGGTATCAGCTGTCTGCTGAAGATGGATTAATAAAGGCAGCCACATCAATGATCCCCTGTTCTGGATGTGGGTTATCAGCCTACGACTGGACCCCAAAATGTCAGGTCCTTGACTAAAGCATTATAGCATTAGCTCAATGGTGGCTCGGAGTGTTCTGAGTCTTCTGAGGCCACAACCCTCAGGCCATAACCCTCTTCTGAGTCTGTGCAGGATTAACCAACTAGTTCTAACTGTAACTCCAAGATGGTGTGACTCCAAGACCGAAGTTACCACTGCTGCTTTCACCAGTTGTTGGAACACCCTGGCAGCTTCCTCCCTGACCGGATTTGCTGTTCCATTGGCTGGTGAGATTTGGCAGACTCAGCCAGGCTGTGTCCATCTGTGAGCCCTCAGACTGAATCACTAGTTTAGAACTGTGATGTAGAAGTCCAGGAGATGCTTGATGCAAGATCACATAGGCATTACATGCCCTTAATTGGAAGGTGTTCTATTAATGACATTCACCTTATCAGCTGGTTCCTGAAATTCTTTGACATTTTTGCAGGGACTGCTAAACAGTGGCAAGTCCTCACCTACCATAAAGTTCTATGGGACAGCCATCACAGTGCACTACAGCACTGGGTCACAGGGTCACATAGGCTGTATAAGTGCACATCATGAACACGCTTGCTAATTTTCACAGGTGATCAACATATGCATGCAAGTACAAAGAAAATCAGAGTTACTGAAAGTAGTTCAGTTTGGCCTATGAAAACATTTGATTGATGTATGATGGCAGTAATTATAATGATTATAGCATGTGAATAGGAACATCTATGTGTTAAATAAGGATATTCAAATACAGAATTAATTCATTGCCACGCAGACATTTAACATTAACATATAGGTTAAACAGGACATAGACAGACCTGGTTGCATTTTGTTAGTTCAGTAAATGAATAATAGAGCAGAGAGAAACCACCAAGGCACTTTTTCTTAATTCTCAGTACAGCTGAGAATTTAACAATTCAAATAGAAATTACAATTTTCTCAAACTTTAATGTACAACGATTGATGGAAGTCTCTTTCTTTCCTTCCCTCCCTGTAAAAACTTTGAGCTCAGCCATAAGGTGGCACTATAATTCCTAAATACTGAGGTATGAACTAATATATATATATATATATATATATATATATATATATATATATATATATATATATATATATATATATATATATATATATATATATATATATTTTTTTTTTTTTTTTTTTTTACGTATAGTGTAGTTGGTAACTTAAACATAAAAAATGTCTCCTTAAATTTAAAGTTATGTAGTTGGCTCTAAATGTGATGTCTGTAATGAACTAAATGGATCAAACTCTTCCCTTAACAATTTGTGAGTTTAAATTTTGTTTAACTAACTGCAAAGTAGTTCAGGAACACCAGGAAACTCAATAATTTTCAGTATTAGTAATAATAAAATTAAAACCATTACAAATGCGAAACTGATAATACTTATCACAGTATATAAAAATTAATAAAAATAAAATTCCTATCAGTCACAAAACTTAATAAATGCTTTTAATGTTGCATGGTAAAGTATATGGCATTTTTTACAGCCTTTTGGAATAACTGATAATCAAAATAACAGGTATACAAAACTAAGAATTACTACCAAGCATTGTCACAGTAAAGAAGCTAAGAACAAGAGATGTTTTCAGTTCCCAGTACAACATGTAATAAATGGAGAAACGGAAAAGTAGAAACAGGCTTAAATAGATAGAACAGCACATGCAGAACTGCATATCAAGTTTGCTATGCTGGAGCTGAGCCCATCACTCACCTGAAAACTTCTCCAGACCTAAGATTTTGCCGTTATCAGCATCTGAGAAGTCAAGGTCTTGGCCCAGAAGAAAGTCACTCTCAAAAGTAAGGTTTGTTGCAGGATTAATGCTTATGCCATCTTCAGAATCCACTAAAAAGCAGCACAAGAAGATTTATAGACTCATGCATGTTTACACAGAACAATACTAACAGTAGTTACATCATGAGACAGGCCTGGATGTTATACCCATAAGCACTTACATCCAGGACAATGTGTTTTCCACTTCCAGGAAGAGTCTACACTTTACCTGGAAGAACTGTCTAGATCTACCTGCACAGCTTGAATAATTATGAAAAGAAGCTTCAGAAGGTCAACAGTTTCATTCAAGGGGATCGAAATATTGTTTTCTTTTTTTTTTCTTTTTTTTGAAAAGAACTAACATTTTGCTGCCATCTGCTGGACATGGTATCAGGAGTTAGCCATGGTGTAAAGAAAATCATGCCAGATGCACCTGATAAAACACCAATAAAAACATTTTATGAAATGCAAATACAGTCTTCTGTTTGGATTGTAAAATAATAGATAAGTATTTTTGAAATTATCATAATAGCTTTATGATAAAATATAAAAAACTATTTTGACTAATTTGGTCATTTAAACTCAAAGATTTAAATTACATTTATATCCATATTGTGATATTTATAAATGTGTAGGCCTATCTATCTATCTATCTATCTATCTCTCTCTCTCTCTCTTGGTCTCACACACACACACACACACACACACACACACACACACATATATATATATATATAATATATAATTTTGAGTTGATGTATTTTGACTGATGACTAAACAGGCAATATAAAATGCACTTTGGAATATGAATAAGTTAAATATAATTTTATTAATAACCTTCAGTCTACCAGGTCACTGAATTATCCACTAGTAATAAGACAAGTTTGATGTTTGACCCAAAATTATAGTAGTACATAGTAAACTGGAATTACTAGGACTAATTCTACTGTATATTACTGTGTATTATGATAATAGCTATAATGAAGACCTATTTTAAGACTTTCCAGTATGTTTCCAGTAAAGATATTATGGGTATAGATTAAACCCACTTAAAAAAAAAAAAAAAAAAAAAAAAAAACTTACACTTTACAGGTTGTGGATTCTGTTGTTTTCTTCTTGGCATCTTCCAGCCAGCCTTTCCTGATTTGTAGCCTCTAGCACAAGCCCGCTACAATCAGCTCATTCTTCCTAACACACACAAACCGTGCAGCACTGTCATTAAGCACTGCAGTGAAGCTCACACACACACACACACACACACACACACACACACCTATACACCAGCTGCTTGTTCTGTCACAAGCACAATTAAAACACTAGCACATCTCCATTGCACTCGCTATCAAACTGTTAGCTTTCTAAGCTAATCATGTCACAGCATATAACAGGATCTCAAAGCCACATCATCTGCATGATGCACATTATCATTTAATAATGAATATATATGTATATATATATTTTAAAACTTTTTTTCCAACCTGCACATCCAGAACAAGCTCTTATTACGACGCACAATGAAAATCACCAAGCTAGCTGGCCCCAAAGCTGACACATATTTCTGCACCTCAACCTAGCCAAAGCTGTAAATGAATATTTAGCTAGCTCTAACATGCTAACATGATTTCATCAATATTATACCTCCTGCTTCTCCTTTAGCCCTCAGATGACGCTTCGCATGCGGGTAAAATGGCGTTGTGTCAGAGGAGGTTAATACGAGCTGTCCGCCATGCCATATCACGTCAGCCACGAAGAAAGGCAATTAATGCTCTTTTTTTCATAACTTAATTGATTTCTAGATTGCCATTGTATACATTTTCTTCCGGAATTTTACGTGTATCCGCTTCCGGAAGTTACGAAAGAATGTAGTTCTCTTGCCTCTGGGATTTGTAGTCAATTCGGACATTCGCCACTCAAGCAGAGAGAAAACAAACAAACAAACAAATAAATACTACTATTACTTTACTACTACACCTGTGGTTGCTTTTGTGTTGTGAGGATGCTGTTTATTTTTGTAAATTCATGTAAAATATATTTATATAAAAATATGAAACACTACTGATAGTTCAAAATGAGATCGTGTAGTTGTAGTGGTAATAATAATAAGTAAAGTTATTTGTACTGATAATTTATTATCATTATTATTATTATTATTATTATTATTATTATTAGGTTTGCCATTACAAGAAGATGAAGAATATATATATATAATATATATATATAAATTCTTCATCTTCTTGTAATGGCAACAATAACAATAATATTAATAACAACAACAATAACACTTTTCTGGTTATTTATTATTATTATTATTATTATTATATATATATATATATATATAATTTATATAGATGTACACGGTGCTCGGTGAGGCGGTGGAGTCAGGGATGTAACGCGGGCAGGAGGTCGGGCTGGGTGATGTTTTCCGGGCGCTAGTCAGACTGAAAGGGAAATCTCTGGGAGGTTAACGGGGATCTCCTCCTCCACGTCACGCGGCGGTTCTCTGGCCGCGGTGGTGTGCGCGCGCTCTACAGCAGTGGGCGGAGCTGTTCTCGGCTGTTCAGTGGGCGGAGCTAACCGACTGTTCCGAGCAGCCACACGGTAACGCGGCGGAAAAAAGCAGAGGTAAGGGACAGGATTTTGTTATTATTATTTTAGGCATGATTTGATTGTTACGATTGTTTCGTCGTGATCAGCAGGCTGTGTTGAGGCTGATGACACGGTCGCATGTGATCAGAGCAGGCTGCGGAGTAGGGCAGAGTGGAGTAATAACCTTGCCACTCCCTGCAGTGCTGTGATGCCTGCTCCACAGACCCTCTGAGCTGTGCTGAAAATGCGCCTCTGCGCTCATCTACAGACGCGAATATCCACGCTGACATATCTTTCAGCACCGTCATGTCCGTGTATGTCCGTGCTCCTGTCCTGCAGAGAGTGGGGCAGTGTTTAGTGTGTGGTTGGATTGGGGGCAGGAGGGAAAGTCAGTGATCAGTCAGTGCTGCTGTATGAGGAGATGAGAGCAGCTCCGGTTACTGATGCGCCTCTCAGAGCAGCGCGTGAACACAGCCAGGTGTGTGTGTGTGTGTGCGTGTGTGTGTGTGTGTGTGTGTGGGGTGATAAAGCTGTCTCAGTGCCGTAACCTGCAGTGATGAGATAATGTCTCTGTGACTTATGCTGATGGTGATCTGCTACTAACACCCTCTTTATCAGTAGAGCAGCACAGCCCATGCGTGCTGTCTAATCAGCAGCCGTTAAACAGCGCTTTAACACGAGCAAAGTTGGAGCTTTTTCCTCCTTATTTTGATTTGAAATTGTTATTATGTCATAAAACCGTCAGCAGACTTAATCTTACTTCAGTCACAGCTGTACAACATGCTGTTTAACAGTTGAATCACTTTCACTAACTGACCAGTGGGATAATAATAATAATAATAATAATAATAATAATAATAATAATCTCATCTTCAGCATGACTATATTTTGTAGCCTACATTCATGCAGACTGAAAAGAAATATGAAATCCAGTGCTTTGGTACAGACTTTGTGGTGGGATTATTTCTTCCAAGAACCTTATTCAGCAGTCTGATTTAATACTATTTCTCTTTTCTTTGTGGTTAATAAGTGCTTTTGGAGTGTCTCATTTTTTTATTATGAGACTTTTGAATTTATGTACATCAAGTCCAGTTAATTTTGAGAGAACTGCTTCCAAACCACATTTTATAGCCTGGAATTTTTATGATTTTTTTTTTAAATCCGCTTTTGGTAGAGACTGAATCAGAGTAGTTCAATAGGTCCGAGTCTGATTATGTAATGCTGCCTGAGTGGGCTTATCCTGAGACAAAGACTATTGACAGTGGTGATATCTCACAATTACCCCATAAAAATTTAATAATGACTTTGTCGTGCTGAATAGCCTCTAATGCTTTTGTTAATAGCTTTGTAGGCAATCCAGCAGAATTGGATTCTCTCTAAAACATTTGCTTCTGGTGAAATAAAATGTTTGATCATCAGTGAAAGTGTTTTTTTTTTTTTTTGGAAGTGCTGTGTCAGCCTGTGTACCTCATATATGAGCGAACACAAAGTTCAGAAATATTTTGGTGTATGTTTAGTGAGGTAAAACATATGCGCATAGAAGAACACAGTGTTTAAGGGTTTTCTAACATGCTTTGTGAGAGGTGTCCCAAACTAATCCTGCAACTGCTGCTTTGCACTATAAGGAATATGTGTTGCTAAGAGGGAAAAGTCCCAAAGGACTGGGGATTGTTGTTCTCCTAACCCAGCAACTTGCTAATAAAATAAGAATTAATAAAATAAGATTGGACATATTAATATTAACTTACAATATCTGCCATTCCTTTTTTCTCTTTTTTGCATCCATGTCCAAGTGCATTTTCATGAAAATACACGATTCACCTTTGATTAGGTTTATAGAGCCTTAACACCAATTTTATGAAAAGCTTTTGCACAAAATTTAAAGCAGTAGTTCTCAACCTTTTTCTAGTCAGCGATTCCTTTAACTGTAAAATAAATTTTACAGACCCCCTCAGTACAGATTTATTTTATGAACATAATCTAGCTATTCAAATATTGGGCTCATTATTCAAATGTAATATTCGGGTTATTTATTGGAGCTATAGAGCTTTTTATTCCTGAATGTCCTGCTGACAGAACACATTAGGCCCAAGTTGATGTTATTTATAGTCTGACTTACTTCAATTGACCAGTCAAGCAGACTAACAACTATACCTCCTTAATAAACATAATACCTTTGATCATGGTGCGTCATATTTCCATCACTGTAACAAAAAAAAAACCACAGACCCCTGACTCTGCTTCATGGACCCCTGGAGACGTCACTTTGAGAACCACTGAACTATAGGATTCTCTACATAGACAAGACAGATAACTTCCCAATCATACTAACAGAATATTTCTCTTTAAAATCGCAGTGATTTCCCTGCACTATTTTTTTTACTACTCACAGCTTCAGTGTATTTTAGAAGGATCTTCAGATAGTTTTGGAGTTTGTCCAAAACTGTTTTCTGATGTTTTTATAGATGCTCCTTATAGTTGTGTAACATTTAATACGCAACAAGTCGTTTTTGTGTCAGGTTTGTGACCCAAAGAACAAACATGATTCAAAACACAGTTTGATGGTGATTTTTATATATTACGTGTACTATTCAGCTGTTTATTTAAACACATGACACGTTTTCAAATGACAGTGGAGAATGTAAATGTTCAGATAAAATGTATGGGAAAATATTGGTGCTGCCATTTGAGCACTTAAACATCTCCCAGATGATTTCCCACAAATCCCCAGAATGCCTTTCCCTGGCTTACCATTAGGCTGTTAAATGATGCAGTGTCTCCCTGTAGCTTCTGCCTCCATTTTTCTCTCTAGCCCACATCTATGAGTCTTTCCTTTCAAGAAGGACATTAACAAAATGGAAGCAAAATAGTATCTCATCCTAAGCTTCTTAATATAGCTTCTGCCATATCCTTCATTAATGATCATATTGAATGAAAAATGGAATGGCATAGGAATGGAATTCTGTTGAGCACATTTCAGTTTCTCATATGCATGTTTAAACACAGATATTCTAGTTATTGGATGGATTTCGGTGCATTTTGCTTCCAGATTCTTGGTGTCCTTTGCTGACTGTATTCACATGAGTGTGACCCAAACCCCTGCACTTCAAGTGTGCAAGTTTCTGCATCGTTCTTCGACTTTGGCCACTTTTTGGAAGAAATCACCTTGTGATCTACAGTATGTTAAATAAGTCTTTCCTAATTATTCCACAGTGCATCATGTGATGGAGCTGATTAATTGATTTAATATCATGCCTTTAGCATTAACCTTTACTCTTCTGGGAACGCTTTCCACTCGATTTTGGAACGTGGCTGTCTGGATTTGCCCTTCAGCCCCAAGTGCACTTCTAATTGGTAACACTCGTAATACAGTTTATTGATTTTAAATGATATTTGACCATGGGTTTCTTCACTGATACCACATTATGACTTTGAGCAGCCGACGTTGTTGCTTGGCATACACATCAGAAGTGTTGGTCATCAGAGTCTGGCAAAAGATTGGACAAGGGCATGGCCCTGGGGCTCAATAATGCCCCATTTGACATTTTTCTTCAGTATGAGCATGCAATTTCATCTACATGCACCAAATTTGGTAGATATATTGGGTCTTCTTGAAGAGAAATTCTGGCATAAAACTACAATTTAATGTTACTTGTCATGCTATGTACTATTTTGTTGCATGAGACTGTATCACATACTGTCTGCGTTTTAGCAAAATTCATTATTTTATGTCATTTTTCTGTTTCACTTGAACGCTGAAATACCCAGAATGCAATACACCAAAATGTCATTCACCAGCGCCCATTTAATCTCAGCTAAGGAAAGAACTATCAGTAACATCGGCATGCTAACTAAGAATTCTACAGGCTTAGCTTGCTCAGATTTCAGTGTAACTATGTCACCGCTATTTTACTTTAACAAGATGTAAACATCAAGTTTACATCAATAAACTCTCTCTGAGATGTATATACTGTATGTCTGGTCATTGCAGGCAAGACTGCTGCTTAGCATCATTTAGCCACTGACAGGATGGATGATTAGTTTAGCTGAATAGCACTTCCTGTCATTTAGTGCTAATCCACAATAATATGTGGATAACGTTTTAGCTAACATCTATCCGATTCCTAAATAAAATTCTCAATAGACACTTTGGTCAGATTATAATGCAGTAGCTCATTTGCCACGGTATTCACATCTCTGTCTAAACAGATTAGTAATCTCTTTCTGTTTACAAACACTAAAGCTCTCTCTACACTGCCAAAAATGATGGATATTTATGAGTGTGCAGCCAGGGAGGACTGTTAAAGAGATCTGAAAGTGGAGTTACTGGGTCTACCACTGAAGATGCTAAAGAAAATGGTGATTCTGTCTGTATTTAGCACAAAACAGAGAGCAGAAACGCTCTGTGCCTGGTATGGTTGGATGTTACTGTGTTGATAGGGGAAAGAGTGTATGCCCCTCCCACCACTCCACTGATCTTGCTTTTACCCATCATGGGATCGACACCTTGTGACACACTGGTACGTGCTACATGCAGAATGGCCAGTCATGTCAGAGAGTTAATCTAAATTTGGAAATTTGGAATAATTCAACTTTGGGATCAGGAGAAGAACAAAGTACAGTGGTTATAATACGTCATGAAGCAAACATTAGGGCATCAATCAGTCCATCCATCTATCAATTAACAAACATTATATGTAAAACCTTTACATGATACATAATCTGAGATAATATGAGATAACTGTAAGTCTCTCTGGATAAGGGTGTCTGCCAAATGCCATAAATGTAATAATCTTAAACAGGAATTATAACACATGTACAAACATTTCTTTTTTCTCTGAGGTTCCTTTTTTCCTTTTGTTTCACTCCTGTGCCCTTTCTATGATTGTGTAGCATCCTAAAATAAGCATAATAACAGTGTGACAGTCTGAAACTGTGTGTGACGCTGCTACAAGTTTCCCTCACAGTAATATCAACTACTACACACAATGGCAGCGTGCACTTAACCCAGCTCAGTTAAAATACAGAGAATGTTTGTGTGCAAACTTTGTGAGACAACGCTAAAATAAAACCAAAAACAAGGAGTCGTGCTTTTTCAGTAGCTGTATCTTAAAGAGCATCCAACACAACATGAAGTGGAGTTTGCAACCCTTTGTACGGAGAAAACAGAGTGAAGAGGAAGCAATTTTACTTGGACAAATTTTACTTGGGTCATAGAGTTAATCTAAATTTGGAAATTTGGAACTATAATAATTCAATTTTGGGATCAGGAGAAGAACAAAGTACATCCATCCATCCATCCATTCTCTGTACCGCTTATCCTACATAGGGTCGCAGCGTAACCTAGAGCCTCTCCCATTTTGCAAAACTGAGCACACTCTGGACCAAAAGCAAAAAAGAAACATTAAAAAATTGTGATCATTATCATCATCGTCATTATTAAACGTAACATTTTCTACTATTGCATAAGCAAGTAATAAAACATTGCCCAAAGTGTTTTATTACTCTTATACCACAGAAAGGGGCCACACAACTTTTTTTAATCGCTTTATAGTTACGTTTAATGTTCTGCAATGTTTGTGATCAAGTTAGTTTGTCATCACGTGTTTTATAGCAGATATAAATACTTACTTGCTCACAGGCCTTTCTCAGTTTTTTTTTCTTTAAATTAATAAGACAAAAATGCAGCTCATCATTTTACTGAGAAACCAGTAAGCGTAAAGTTCTCTGTTCTGAAGACTGTCCCATGGAGGAAAAACTACTGACTGTTAGAAAGTACTAATTCCTTCCAAAAATGTTAATTTCACCATATCAAAGATTAGATTCTGTGTCCCTGTGAAGATTCAGATTCAAGAATTCAACAGTGCTGTGATATACATAGTAACAATTTTCTGGCAATAAATAGTACAAATTTTAGACAAAAACTGAGTCTAATTGTAGGTTTTTGCCTGTTGAGTGGCTGACCAGATACAGTTTGAATGCATCAGCATTGGGCATTGTCACTATTTCTAATAGTTCTACTATTTCTCACTAATTCTCATTACAGTTTAAATGATTTGTAAAGTGTTATATTTTGATACTTGTGCAATGTTATTACAGAGACTGTGGCTCTATCAGTGCAGGCGGAGACAGGAAGACGGGATCTATTTATTAACACGTGTCATGATTAGTTGCTCTGTACCTAATAATGTAATACGGAAAATGTACAACATTTTTGGCATGAACCAAGACAAGACATGAAATTAAATGACTTTTTTTTAGAGATGTTGATGGTAGTTGAATAATGAAAACCACAATAAAAGCCAGTAATTGAATTAATAAACGTGTTAATAAGTAAAATGTTACTCATTAATAATCTTTCCACTTTTTTCAGGTTGACAAGTTTGTTGTGGCTGAAGAAGATGACTACGCTACCGGATACTCTAAAGGATAATGATCTCCAGTAGGATTCACTCTTATAGATGTCTGTCTCAGTCTCTCCCAATGTGTGCTCTAGTGCATCTCAGCTTCAAGTCATAAATGTCCTGTACACACCCTCTCACACACTGAAAAGATCTGATTCGCTCATGTTGGTTTGGTTGGACTGTCACATTTCCTACCATGAAAAGGCCAAAGCAGCAGTCCCAGGCCTTTAGCTTCCTCAGTTTCTTTACCCGCAAGCCCAAGTCAGACCCCAAGAGTGAGAAACCTGCGGCTGCCTTGAGTCGAGATGAAGTGGTGATTACGCTGACGCCCAACGAGCAGGAGCACGCACAGAATGTAAGAAAGAGTCATTAATTTAGTTGAATGAAGCTACATTAGCACTTTTTGGGGGCTTAAATGATCCATTTAAAATTTTTGCCTGATAATCAAATAATAGTAAATATTTTAGATGTGAACCACCTCGAGGGAACTGGCTAGTAACTCACTCACTTACACACAGCAGTAATACCACATCTACTGGTATAAGGACATTTTTTTTTAAATTCTGTGGTAGAAACAGGGATGAAATTTACAATGTTTCCATAGGGATGGTCAAATGAATGCTAACAAAGTGGTAATTTTAGTAAAATAACAAACATTAAGACCCATTTTATTTTCATGGAGCAGAATCAGGCTATTAGGGGCTGACCTGGTGGTTGTTGTTTGTGATTGATGAAAGACATTTTTTTGGAGTAAACTTTGTCAACTGTTAAGGGCCTTGATTGTTAGCTTATTAAATAGAAATATTCATTTTCAAGTTGGCTGGCTCCGGGTAACATTTGCTAAAAATATGTACAGTACATACTGCTGTTGTATAAAACAGCGAGCAAAAGTGGTAATAATAAACAGTTCATATGTAAGGTGTGACTCAAGATTCCATCATACTGCAGCAGTGAGCGTTCTCGCTTCATGAAGGTGTTGCTGAGCGCAGGAGTGAAACTCTCACTGGATTAACAAACTTGATTGTAAATGATCATATACAATGATGACACATGGTCATAATGGACAGTATGGACATTTGCATGTTTGTTCTGTTTATCAACCCAATGCAAGAAAGCACACAAATAAATGTCAAGAACTTGCCCAGATTGACACACATGACTAGAGCCCTGTTTAAATTGCAGCTCCATAGTCACTGACGAGGCTTTGCTTCAACTTTAATATGTAGGCTTGATTACGCGAATGAACAATAAAAATATTTTTTTTCAAAGTCACATATACTTGACTCACATTTAAGTTGAGTGCAAAAGTTTGCATACCCTAAGGTCAAGATGAAGACGACAAAATGTAATTTATACCAACAGGGCATTAGTGTGTTAGGTTTCACAGATATTTCTTTCTCACATACCATTTCTCTTGAGATAACTGATGTTAAGAGCTCATCTGGAGACCGAGATAGTCATGGAAAAACATTGATACATGACTTTTTCTGCTAATTTGGACACTCTCGTCTGCCTGTCCTCCCCACTCACTGATATCTTATTTAATTAGTGTTATTGTAAGGGTCGCCTTGCTGTTGCCAGGAAACGGTGGTTTAGCTGCACAGTTTACCTCCCTCTGCATGAATACACATGCACACACTCACACACACACACACACACACACAGCAACATGTACACAAAGACTCTGGAGGTTGTGTGTAGGGATATGAGGTGAGAGTTCAATCTTATATTGCACCCGAGAGTTGCAAATAATTTAGTTCTTTCTAGCTCAAGCTTACTTTTGAAACAGACTAACTTACGGAACAAAGTTACTAAATGCTCTCGTGTCACCCAATCTGATTTTTAGTCTCTTTGGGGAGCAGGTGATGTAATTCCCTATGCTTCTGCTGCAGTGCAGAAATGCCATGGGGAATTTTGAAGTCATTAGATTAAGCGAGAGCAAGGGCAGGAGTAGGAACAAGTTTTAGGTGATCCAGCAGAATGTGATGTTTGATGGGCTCTGATTCATGGCAATTGATTGATTAGACTAGAGATGCAACAATACCGATACTGCTTATTTACTTGTACACTGTGTGGCGTAAGCCTAATGTGCATTGTTGCGCTAATGACAGATGACACGAAATGACAGCGATTTCACGATTAAAGATCAATGCAAAGCAAAGCAGCCTGCAAATTGTGCTCTGTTCAAAAAAATATATCAGAAGGAGGTCCTACAGCATCTTCCTACACTTCAAAGAACCTTATAAAACGTCTTATGGTGTCTAAACAGTATTTTTACCACCATAAACAGAGCTAAATAAAATGCTCCATGATGTCCCTGATTTCTTAATAGTAAGTAGGTTACTAATTTCGGTATCAGTACTTCTCGATGGCAGGGACCATATATCCTTTTCATCATTGTAATAGATAAGAGGACTTCCAGCTTACCTAAACAGAACATGCTACCTAAACAGAACATGCAACACGCTACTTAAACTGCCTCTGTGAAAACTAATACTACTGTCCCTACATCATCGACATAATGTGGTTACTGGAACTCAGCTATGTGTGGTATATTTGTCTGGAAGTCACAGATAGAGGTCAGTTTATCTGCATTCAATGATTCTTCCTGCCCCGTTGACAGATCACTGCGCTCTTGTGGGAGCACTTTCACCAAAGAAAAAGGCAATATATACATATAGACAGTGTAAACAATATGAAAGGACAGGCTACAAATACAGAACTATAATTTGGTGCAATTTAAGATGACTGTTTTTTTTCCCCAAACAGAATGTTTTAATTACCTAAATTTTTAATCTGCTTTTTTTCCCTCTAGGAGCCACCTCACAGTGAGAGAGATGGAGGTGGAGAGGCTGCTGAAACAGGCTCAGTTAAGGCTGAAGGAGCTGAGCTTGAGCAGGCTGTGGAGTGTGTGAGCAGTGGCTCCACAGGCGTCGTGTCGCTTTCCTCCTCTAGCCAAGAGCAGCTCCTAGAGCACCTGGTGGAATGTCCACTGTGCCTGCTGAGCCAGCCTCGTGCCCACTTCCCCCGTCTGTCCTCATGCCCACACCGTGCGTGCACTGACTGCTTGCGTCAGTACCTGCGCATTGAGATCTCAGAGAGCCGTGTGGGTATTGCCTGCCCACAGTGTCCTGAAGCACTAGCGCCACCGGATGTGCGTGCAATCCTAGATGACAGTGCATTGCTCGAACGTTTTGAGGAGTATCAGCTCCGCCGTTTCCTGGCAGCCGACCCCGACACACGCTGGTGCCCAGCTCCGGACTGCAGGTTGACACCTATCACTATAACAAGGCCTTTTTAAATGTTAAGAGATGGCAAATAGACTACTTCCCTGGCAACCAATGCATTAAAAATGTGCACACTGACAGTACTGATAGTAAAAAGACATAGTAGCATACACAGGAGAATTAATGAAACCCTCTGACATATTTTGGTATTCCTCAAGGGGAAATGGTTTTTATGATTGGATTTTGCCATTTGAGCTCTTGTCTGCTTTTGAAAGCATGTAGTACACAGGGCCTCAATGATAGAGTTTATTCCTCACTGTTGCATTATGCATAGCTCTAGAGGCCAGGGATGGATTTCCTCTCAGCAACCAAAGAGGCCTAATAAAGGGAAGCTGTAGGGTTGATTTTTATATATTGTAAGTCTCCTGCCCTTATTGTAATGTACATACCATGCTACTCTAATATTACACTTTCTTACACTGTATTCTTGCATAGCTGTGGCAAATTTCACATACAAAGATTTTGTCAGAGAGAGTTTGGTACTTTTCATTAGTAAAAGAACCACCTACTTTCACTGAAAGAGGACGGATGTAGCCAATTTCCAACCATGTGCATACACCAGTAACTGTGTCAAGCAAAAATATAGCCATGACAATCTGTGGGATCCAAGCATTCTTTACAAATTGAGCTCCCAGTTCTTGCCAAGTTTCATAGAACAATAAAGAGACCACAGATGAATATGCTGTTCAAGGCTCATGACAGTAGCTCAATGCTAACCCTGTAAAATGCCTGCTGAAATCTGATTGGTTGACTGTGGCCATTTTTGGTGAGTAACCCAGTCATCATTATGGGCATACAAACTAGGACAATGATGTAGTGTACTAACTTTCAGCTGAATGTGATGGAGATCCTGAGAAACAGTTATTTAATTTTAACTCCTCTTGCCTGCCTATGGATGACCACGCCCCAATTTTTGAATTCCTCAGATCCCATTCAATCTCAGAATCCATTCAAGCAGTCCTGAGTTACAGCTGTTTGAGTAAACCGTGCTCCACCCAACAATGATTGATTGCAATATATTGTTTAATAATGGTCAACATGTTTTGAATAATTATTAAAGGTCAGACTCCGCTGAGTATTTTGACCAATTTTGAAGATCCTTGTGAGTCTTATGAGTCCCGTCAGAGTTACGTCAGCATGTTAGCATAGTTCTCGATCACATTTATTGTTTTAACTTAAGTTCTCAGCAAAGATCCATACTCCAATATTAGTTGCCCCTCTACTAATTATATACATTTAAAAATTTGTAACAGTACTGAGAGATTTTTAAATGGATTGCCCACCTCGTACGGTCTGATAGAAATTTTATTCAGATTGGAATCAATCAGTTTATTCTATCCAGATTTAGATGTATACATGAATGTTTTTATTCCAATTCCAAATGTAGTGGTGTGTGACATGTTACTGTTTGATCAGTTATGCAGTGATAGCTTATGGTTGTGCCGAGTGCCCTAAGCTGAGCTGTGGCCGTGAGGGCTGTGACACAGAGTTCTGCTACCACTGCCGTCAGCTGTGGCACCCAGACCAGACTTGTGACCAAGCCAGACGACAACGTGCCCGCCACACATTGGGCAGCAACGACACCTCAGCACTCTATGTCTTCAGTGAGGAACCTGGCGGAGGTACAGCACAAAATGTTGGGGTTACACAATGAAAGGTCTGTTTACAAACTGGACAAATCTCTTGTTCTTTTCACTGTTTAGGAATTAAGGTTAAGCCCATCTCATTTAACATTTGTACAAAATGTACCCAGTAACACTTACTTGCATCTCAGTTAGTCTCAGTATAAACACTATTTATGTAAAAGTGACACACAAAACCTTCACATGCTCAGGGAACCTCCTGATGGTAAGAGATGGAGTGAATGGGACAGGGACTCACACCGAGTTCATGTGGAATGGTTATTCCGAGCCTTGGAGTGATTTCTTCCCAAGTTCAGTTTATTCAAATATATATGAACACTACAGTTGCACTTGGGTGTAATTGGGAGACCACGCTTAGCTCTCAGATTTAGTACCTTTCCAAATATAATATGGTTCAGTTCATCTGTGATACGAATATGATCCAACATAAGTCCTATCTAACTAAAGGAAGTACTATGCATTATGGATAAAATATTTTATATTAGCGTTCTAATTCACAAGAGCGGTCATCAGTCAAAATGACCTCTCAATTTTTTTGTATAAAAATATGATTTGAAAAATTCATTTTCATAAGATAGTTTAATGGAAAAATCATTTTGACCTGGTCAGACACTTTTATCCAGAGCGACGTACAATTGAGTGGAGCAGATGAGGGTTCAGGGCTTTGCTCAAGGATCCAACAGTGGCAGCTTGGTTCCAGGATTCAAACTCACAACCTTCATCAGTAATCCAGAGCCCTAACCACTGAACCAGCCCTGCCCTGAGATAGAACTTTTAACCTTTTCTTCTTCTGGGTAATCCAAAATCTCTTTTGGTCTGCAGTGTTTGTGTGTGTATGTGTGTTTTAGATGCAGAGGAGATTAAAGCTTGTCCACGCTGTGGTGCCTATATCATGAAGACTAATGATGGCAGCTGCAACCGGATGAACTGCACAGTTTGTGCCTGTCAGTTCTGCTGGCTGTGTATGCAGGAGATCACAGACGTGCACTACCTCAGGTGTGTAACCCAATCACACATTGTGGGTATCAAGGCTATAAAGTTGAAAGCACAGACTGAGTGGATATTTCACTAATGCCTTCACTAGCTACAAGCCAAAGATTCACTGCAGCATCACTTCAGTCTAAATAACACCTGTGAACATCCTGTATCATGTTTTATACTGCAGCATTGCTGAATTATAGATTCTGATTGGCCAGAAGATGAAAAACCAAAATGATGCTGTTTTAAAAGTATCAGATTTTTATATTGATTTAGATTTTCATCGTTTTCTGTTTTGAAAGTATCTTTGCTTTATAGAATTTCTTTACATGTGCCTTTGCATAGTTCTGCATTACATATTAACATTTATCTAGGGAACATGTTCCTTAGATAGTTAGATAATTATTACTGGACCCCCTGGTAGTAACTTTAGTAAGCAGGGCAGTAGACTTTAAGGTTGTAGAGATACATAGGTTAGGTTCTAGATGTAGGTAATGGCTGCATTGTGTGTGTGTGTGTGTGTGTGTTTTAAACACATGGATAGTAAAAGAAGGAGTGTTCAGTGAAAGAGTACAGTAAACAGCCTTAATACTGCTCACAAAAGCAGCATTTTCTTTTTTGTTGCTGAATGATTATTCCATGTTGATATGATTGATTTTTCCGCTCTTGGGCACAGCACTAATGTTAACCAATTAATCAACAAAATCTCTCTTCATATTTCTATGCAACCCAACTCCCATGATTTATATTTATGATATTTAATGCAGTAGAATGAGTAGAAGCAAATGAGCTTCATTTTCAGAAGCAGGAGTTTTTAGTACTAAAAGCAAATTTTCAGAGTACTCTGCTTTCGTGAAAGTTGAGATGGTTTTGTTTTTGGTTGCCTGTAATCTATACATTATTTGAAGATTGTATGTAGTAATAGGACATCAGCAATATTTAGATACTGGCAGTATATCTGACCTACCAGCTTGCATGCAATAAATATGACCCAACCCTCAATATAGATTGTTTGAATAATGAGTAAGCCACGTATCTGATAACATTAATATTAGTATTTCACACTGACAAGGTGTTTTTCAAAAGAGGCTGGTCATTTATATGATACAGTCAAATATCCATACTCTTGATGAGAGAATTTGTTTTATTATTATTTTATTATGTAGTGTACTAATAACTCTGATGCGTGACAGGCCACAACTCCCCCTCAGTGTCGCGATGTGCTTCGTATTGTTCAGGAATGAGGAATGATATTTACCTGGTGCTGTCCAGGGACACCACTTCCAGGCTCCAAGTCTAAGCCTTCTGTCCAATAACAGTGGAATGATGATGATGAAATGTATTTCTTTCAGGAGTCTAAATATGTCTAAAATATGTCTCTATACCTTGAATAAGTAGCGTGTTTCATCTGGAGCCTATTATACAAATACATGAGAGACTTCAGAAAGCCTGAGGTAGACTCATATTTTAGCAGTGAACACAGCACAATAGCTTAAAAGCTAGCAGGCATTTATCACAAAGATATTACCCTTAGCTATTAGATAGAGAAGACTAATGCAGTTGTAACATCCCATAAGAGATCCTGTACTGTTAACATTGACATGATAAATACTGTTGATGGATGTCCAACAAATCTAGACTTGTTAGCCTACTCTGATAGCTCAGCAACGGATGACATGGGTGTGTGTATGTGTGTGTGTGCACGTGTGTGTGTACACATGTCTGCGTGGTATAAGAGTGAATGTCTGGCTCTGTTCTTTCTGCTGACGTGTGTTTAACTCTCCCTGTCTGACAGTCTGAGATTGTCCCTTCTTAACACTGAGGACAAAGCAAAGCTCTCCTTATGAACCTTCTCCTTTTCAGCTGTTAGGACATTTTGACAATACATTTCTCCTTAACCCCGTTAAGCTGTTCACTTGAACAATATGTTCAAATGTCACATGTGGTCTTTGGATGCAGTGCATTACAGTGATTTCAGGTTTTTGGCTGTCTGGGTTGCACCTAAAACTAGTAGTACAAGGGATCATAATTCACAAAGGCATGGCACGTTTATTAATGACAGCCCCACATAACAGCCCTTCTGCTTAACTTGAACAGTGCAGCAATTGTTTGGCTGTAAATAGAGAAGATCATTCATTTGAATCTTAACATTTTGCTTCATAGCACAATCAAGTTTTGCAGTCAGAACACAGTCATTCGTAGACACAAGTTGCAACCATTTTTCAATTAAATAGTTAAAATATCTAATGTGCATTTTTCTTTTCCCATCCTTGCTTTGTATTTTCCACAGTCCCTCAGGCTGTACTTTCTGGGGAAAGAAGCCGTGGTCACAGACACGAAAGGTCCTGTGGCAGGTGGGAATGCTGCTTGGGGCTCCAGTGGTGATCTCACTGATTGCAGGCATCGCCATACCTGTCATTATCGTGGGCATCCCGATATACATGGGCCGCAGGGTATGTATCCATGTAATTAGAGCTACTGAAAACAAATGTCAGGTGCTCAGACTTCCGTTCACGCCTGGTATTTTCGTGTGCCTCGAATGTATCTCCACTTTAGCAAATCTGTAAAAGCAACCCAATGTCACTGTAAAACCAGACGCAAAGATACTAGGCAATACCAAACTAAAACTCAAACAAAGTGTTCCTAGTCATTTTGATCCACTAATCCACTAGATTAGTGGATAACATATTCAAAGCAAGGGCAAATGCTGTCAGAGTTCGAGGATTAAAAAAAAAATCTGTCCTTCAGAAACAAAACTTCAATGAACTTGACCACAGTGCAGATAGCTATATACTCAGGTACAAGCAATTTAGCATAGTGTAGCTGATATGCTTGCGTCAAATAAAGAAATTTAGTAGCTATAATGGGGGCACAGTGGCTTAGTGGTTAGCACTGTTGCCTCACACCTCCGGGGTTGGGGGTTCAATTCCCGCCTCCACCCTGCGCGCATGGAGTCTGCATGTTCTCCCCATGCTTTGGGGGTTTCCTCCCTAGTCCAGAAACATGCGTTGTAGGCTGATTGGCATCTCTAAATTGTGTGAAGGTGTGTGTGATTGTGCCATGCAATGAGTTGGCACCCCATCCAGGGTGTCCCCTGTGTTCCCCCGTGACCCTGGGTAGAATAAGCAGTAGAGACAATGGATGGATGGAATCAATACGATATATGCAAGACATCCAACCCAGGGACAAAAAAAAAAAAAAAACAGTAACAGTGTGGCTGGTTGTTCTAAAGGTAGCTCATAGTGACTATGCGGTCTTTTACTGTTTTAGAGGAGAATGTTCACATCTGTTCTTAGATCTGTCCACTTATCCAATCAACTGAGACAGATGTTAATACCATGTGTGAACAAGGCTTACAAAGATTAAAAAATTATTTCTCTCATGTTTTTTGCATTTGTTACACTATCTTTCAGGTCCATGGACGCTGTAAGAAAAACAATATCTCAGGAAGTAAACATTACTTGACAGTAGCCAGCGGGGTCATGACATCAGTGTTCGTCTCTCCAGTCTTAGCAGCCGTCACTGTGGGTGAGATTATTTTTTAGAACAATTTCAGTACATCAGCCATAGTATTAATGTAGTTTCTAGGATCATTCTTTGATCACAGAAATGTATACACTTAAACCTAGCCATAAGAGAGAGGTGAGATGTCATGCGAGGCAGAGAATACCTCCCAATGCTGGTAGGCTGTTACTCATGTAGGTGGCTTATGTAGGAAGAAAGTGCTGACTAAGAGCTTGGTGTCCCAGCTCACTCCCACAACCAAGCTTTGCTTTCTCCATCTGGGGAAAATACACTGTGCACACATACACTTATATACACATGCATGCTCACGCACATAATCATGCCCTTCTTCATACTGTCATACTGCTAGCACCATGGAAACAAATGGGTGATTAGCTCTGGGTCTTTTCATGCACAAAGATGCCTTCGAGTCTTGTTTTCTCACACATATGTTCACTCCTCTAGCCCCTTGATGAGTCATATGTTTCTCAGGATTATGGCCACAGCGAGGGCTTTAGTGGCAAAATTACAGCAGCTTGTTGCCACTGAAGTGTCAGATCGATCTCCATGGCGTGGTGTGAATCCACATTCACATCGTGCAGTGCCCCGCCTCCTCTCACTGCTCTTGCTCTCTCTCCCTGCCTGGGAATAGCATTATCTGCTTCTAGCACTGATCCAGTTTTAACAGATTCACAGAGGGGCCCTGTCCCCTGAGCACAAGACTGCTACAGAGTGGCGTAAACAATGCTACTCTGTTCTGTTCCGCACTATGGATAATGATGACCTTTTGTCCTCTGGCTAATATGAGCCATGGTCCCAGTCTCTGTTGCCTTCATTATTCCCCCTGTATGTTTATAGTGCCATTAGTTGTATTACTGCTCCATGTTTTTTCAATATATGCCACAAGTTTCACTTTCCTGAGGATTTAGATCGTATCTAGAGACTGTAGATCATTCCTCTTGTCATCTGGCAAAACAATGTACATGCAACACGTTATATTAGAGCTATAAACTGTAGTGGTGAGATGGAAAATACCAAAAATAAATATTTAAAAGATGGGCATACCTTCCAACCTTTACACATTTTGCATACTCTGGAATGTACTCAGTATGCCAAAAGAGGTGTCTTTTTTTTTCATAATAAACACCACTTTGTGTTTTGTACTCTCTGATGTTAACTGACGCTCTTGAAGCCCCATTTCACACTAGTAATGTTTTGGCCCATGCTTGTGGTGCTGTTTGCACTGATGTAACACCCTTGCGTTCATTCAAGGTAAATTGAGAATGTTTGGAGTTCACTGAAATGGCACTTTTTGACCAAAAAAAAAAGATTAAATAGACCTACAGTAAAGTATTAGATTTAACACTTCACAAATAATGTTAATGGTAATGTTAATGGTAATTATGGAATTGAACAGAGATTAAAATGCTGTTTGTGTGCTTTGCTCTCCTGCATGTTCAAACAGTGTGAACAGCCAATCAGTAATGCAGACTAGGTAGTTTTTGGGACTTTTTCTTCTTTGGAGTTGTCAGGTCTGGGGAATTATAATGACCACCTTTCCTGTGGTTTTATTTTATTTTATTTTATCTGCCAATTAATAATAGCAATAAAAATCCTGGGCAAATGAGATAACTATACACTGCAGTAGATTAAGTAGCTTACTGGCAAGTTTCTAGTTGTTGGGTGGCAATTGGGGGATGCAAGTTCTCAAAACTGGGAAGTGGGAACACATTTGAATATGCCTGCTCTATATTTCCAGCGGTTGGAGTGCCTCTGATGCTGACGTACGTTTATGGCGTCGTCCCCATGTCTCTGTGTCGTAACGGCTGGTGCAGGCCTCAAACTGAAGCCCCTGAAACGCGGAAGATCCAGTTAGAGGACCTGGCCACCTGTAAGTCTACCATTACAGTCTACCATTACAATACACTAATATGCAACCTGATTACCTTTTTTTTGGACTAGATGTATTCAGAACCTTATTTGGTGTGAGCTAGCTAAATGTGATGTGTTTTTTCTCTGCTCATCTAACAGAGTCCCGAATCACTATAGTAATGACATTGGAAAATGTTCCACTTTTATATTAGTGAACTGTTTATTAATCATGCCTGTGGTATTAGCTCCAATTTGAAAATCCACAATATATTGTTTAGTTGACAATTCATCCTTCTGATCTGATGAAGTTTCAACTTCTCTTGAAGATCTTTTGTTTTCTCATGTAGTCAGTGATCACTGGACTGGGCAGCCCAAGCCAGGGCTGAACGATATCGGTCTCCAGGAAGTGAGTGTGGATGAAGCAGTAGCATTACCGAGTACAAGTGCTGTCCTCTCACAGCCTGAGGGATCCTCCAATCCGTCTGATGATGTACAGGTGGTAAGCACCAAACAAGACAACAAATCAGATGATGTGGATGCTGTTGAGGAGTGTGTCTTTAGCAGCGCACAGACCTTTGCTTTGAGGTGGGTCCAAATTTATCTAGACTAGAATCTTAAGTGAAATACTAAAATTCTACTGTATGCTAATATATTTATATAGTGGACTGTGTTTTCTTAATGATGGTACATCCATTATAAATAGTGGACATAGTATGAGAGTTAAACAATGTGAAACTGGTATTGCTGCCATGTGTGACTGCAGGGAGGGAACTAATATTGAGGTACGGGTGGAGATTGAGGCACAGCCACGCGGTGGACGTCAGCCCAGTCTCAGCAGCGTCCTTTCAAGCCGGAGTCTGTCAGCTGAATCCCTCCATCAATCACACGATCCTCTCAGTGCCTCCCAAAGGCCAGTGAATGAAGAACCCCAGCCAATTACACAGACAGACAATGTCTGATCCTCAGCCGCTTTCACCACCCACTGTACTTCCGACCAGCTGCTTCTAGCCTCTGTCTGTTCACACAGAGACAGAGAAATGGAGACCAATGGAGCGAGAGAGGACGAGAGGACGAGAGAGCAAGATAGAAATGATTCAGTATCATGACAGAAGGCATGGGGACAAACGTCCAGGGCAGCTGTCAATATACCACTATGATGACTAATGATGATAGTATGAACTAAAATGGCCCAAAGCATGTTTGCGAGCCAGTCTTGTGGTTGTTAGCCTCTTTTTTACTGTGGTACAATGAGAAAATTGGCTATCCAGATGGTATTTTATTTAATTTATTTGTTTAGCCCTTCTTATAGCTGCAATATACTTTTGTATTAAGTGGCTGTACGATTTCATCCCTTAAAATAATCCAATAAATTCAAGAACCACAGCATGATTTTCTCTGAAGCAGTGAGTTTCCTAGATTGACATACAGCTTTTACACAATATTATGGAATCTATTGCTTCCTTGCCTGGAGAACACAATACTACTGGCAACTGTGCAGCAGGGTATCCTGTCATTCCCATATGATGTTCATTCACTTCAATTATACAGGTTTTAACAGAACACTAGGTCTTATTTAAGTTGCAGTGAAAATAATGGGCCTTTGATCTAGATTTAGCCTATGAGCCTACTTATGAAAATACTAATCTCTTCAACATTCCCTGTATGTAGCAACTAACTAAACATAAGCCTTGTTAATGCAGCTGAAAGGAAGGCATCTTGGCCAGAATGATTCTCCATAACTGTATTGCATCCAGTGTGTAAGACTACAGACTGCTTACTGAAATTCATTCGAACTTGAGTTATTTTATACAATCTCTAGACGGCCACTGTGTCCTATTTCTCTAATGACCGAGCCAAAAAACTGCGTTCAGCTTAGATCATACAACTGGATGAGCACTTTTCTGGACTACAGATACTAAAGATAGTAGGGAAAGGGGTGTTATGCTTGTCCAGTTCTTGTATACAGAAGGAATCAAGGAAAGCTTCCGTAATATGGCTGGATCTATTTCCATGAGTGCAACTGAGTCATAGTTAAGGCAGTCTCTCAAATCACATCTACTGCATATAGAGGCATGAAGGCACTACCACGCTGCTTGCAGAAACCACCTAGATTTGCTCTGTGCAAGTCATCAGAGAGCAGCAAAGTGAAATCTCACATCAGCATGCCATCTGAGGCCTCTTCTTTCCCAAGAAAAAAGCAGATAGGTAAAAAGAAGCCAGTATATTTCACATGTTTGGCAAAGATTTCATTGTGTGGGTGAATATACCCACAGATCAAAAGTTAACCATATGTATGTGCAATGTAGATTTGGAAAACTGAAATGGTGTATGAATAAACAGATTCTGAGTAAGAAATCAACTTTGTGTTCTTGGCAAATATGTGTGTTGTTGAAGTATTTGTTCATGTTTAATCTACTGATAAGAAAAGGTTACATATATAATAAACATTATTAGCATTATTTGGGAACTTACTGAGCAGCCAAGCTACAGTATTTCTTGTATGAAAGATATAATGTAATAACAACACATCACTCCTAGAGGGAGCTAAAGGACATGCCATTCATTGATGCTTGTTTACACTGATCTGGTAATTTACTTGTGCTGTGAAATTTGACACTGATTATTACTGATTAATTTGTCAGAGCTGCTTGCTAGGATACTTTGGGAATAGTCATGAAAAGATCTTATTCTGAGCAGAGTTTCAGTGATGGCACCCAAAACATTTTCCATTAAAACGTCTATACAGATTTGATTGTGGCTTTAAGGTGGTCTGGATATTTAGGCTTGTACTTGTTAGGAGAATCACCCTAAAATAAATAGTTACCCATTGTCCTTTATGGTAAGGTACACAGCAAAATTCCAAAGCTTGAATTAACTATCAGAGTGTTCATTTGTATCCAGCTGGAATTAGATAACATTGTGGGCAATTATTATCAGCTTTAAATTTCACTCTGTAGGCTCTTTAAGGCCAAACCTTTCTACAGATGTTGTTTACAGATGTCATCATGAATCATGTGAGAAAATCATGTGAAACATGCACTACACATGAAAAGTACACAATGTTTGTACATAAATTTGTGAAATACGAAATGGGATGTGTCTAAAAATCGTGTGAAATTTACACGAGAATCATGTAAATTTGTGTGACTTCTGTACTTTGAGAAATGAAGGATGATCCTACAGCAGACTGATGTTCTTGCATCTTGGGTACTTTGGTATTTGAGGAGCTTGTCTTGGCCATTACCTCATTTTACAAAATAACTTCAGATATGGTCAGGACATGTGTAGAAGTAATGGGTATAAAGAGAACGGGGTCGTGCACAGAGGAGCAGAGGGAGAGCCAGAAGGGTGTGTGTTGAACATGAGGTCTGCCTGGATGTCTAATAATAATAATAACCTTTATTTAACCAGGTAAGTCAACTGAGGACCAGTTGTCATTCATTCAGTGGAGATCAGAGCTTCATTTTCATGATGGGAAAGTAAATATATTGTGCAAATTGTCTGTATTGGATCATCATATTGTTATAAACATGCATCATTGTATATGATCAGGTAAAATTTATTAGCCAAACAAAAAAAGCTTTGTGCGTACGAAGCCGCTTTCTACAAGCTGGGTTTAAATGCAGAGGTTAAACAAAGGTGTGAGAGAGACAATACAGCCTGTAATGTAGAACAACCAAAGACTTTCTGCTTTTTTCTGTTTTGTTAAGGGCACTAAAGAATTAAAAGACATGGCCATTTTGCCCATTTTGTTTATGGGTATTTGAGCTGTGAAAATGACCAAAATGCACAAAACTACTGTATATAGATATTTCAAACAAATAACATAGCATGCTTTTCTGTGGATGACCCCACCTCACCAACGATTACATCAGGTCGAACAAGGGCCACTTTTGAACAATGGGGCATGACAACAGGAATAATGGCTGCTGGGGGAAGTCTTTAATGGGCAAATATTAAATACATGTGAGTTCATGTAGAAAAACTAGCTTATTCAATGAAAATCCAGCTATCAGCTGTCAAAAACACAGGCAGAGTGGTTAAACTACTAGACCATCTTTACTAGCTGGTAAGTGCTGGTAGAAAGGAAACAGTTTCTGTATTATTGCTATTAATGCTACAATAGCTAGTCAAGCTATTTTTACGAAGATTATGATTACACAACAGTAAGGCAAAGACCCGCTTGACCACTAACTCTATAACCACTAACAATTATAGAAATATTTTTTTTGAGATAAATATGATTAGATTTTTTTTTTATTGAGCAATTTGTCATGTACCAACAAAATGGCAACAACAATACATTCTTTACGTTAGAACAGCAGGATCAGGTGCATAAAAGGACAAATCACAATAAACAAGAATAAACAAACAAACAAACAAGCAAATAAAAGAATTAAAGAATAAAAAGGGTCTAGGGCTTTTTTGTAAATCATATTCTTCTATTATGCTAAAAAGTTTTATTGCATTTTTAGTTTTTGCTTTTGTATTAGAAAAAGAAACTCATTATGAAATACACAAAACCTAGGTTTCTCTTTCAAGTACTTTGATTTGTGTATATAAAATTTTACCAGAAAAAGCATAATATGACCCAGAAAGTCATCTTTCTTATTGTTCATAACAAGTCCCTAGCCACATGCCTGGAGGCTAGAATCCACGCGCATCACGTCGCCGCCTTTTTACGTCACCCCGGAAGTGGGCGTTGTGTGAACGCGCACCTTTGCGTCCGTATCCAAGCAGCTCCCGCACGCGCAGGGATGTGAGAGAGTTAACAGCGCTGTACATGGCATCATCCCACTCCACTGTGCAGAGAAGCGCTGTTACTGCTGTGCTGCTTAAGCTCCGTTTATCACTGGTTCCTCGAACACATTTATCCTGAACTACACACCTGAGCATGGACGCGTTAAAATCAGCCGGGAGAGCCATCATAAAAAGTCCTGGAGTTCCGCGGCACACATGGGGAACCGCCAAGCACGAAAGTAAGTACTCAGTGTTTAAAAAACTAAATATACAACAGGACATCCGAGTCTGTGATGCCTGATCATTGTAATATTGTGTAATATAATGTTGATGTGTGATCACTGTAATGCTTTGTGTATTCAAAACTGAACATGATGCCCTTTATGACAGGTTTGTAAATCATTAGTACTGCAAATAATAAAACTAAGCTTAAATAACACTTTATTTTTATGCAAATGTAACGTTTTACCTATTATTTTGTCTTGTCCTCCTCATCTTTTTTTTAATGCAAAGCTGATCTGATAGCAGCTCTCATCATTAAAAACTTTTCTTTCATGCCTGTTGTTGCTTAAACACAAACTATTCTAACACAAACCCATGGCTCTGATTGCTTTTAAATTGTCTTTTGCTATTTGCTCTACAGTAAATCTGCAATGTTTAGCATGTCCACTGAATAAAACCACTGAACTTTAGCATTTAGTATTATAATATTTATACTCAATATCTATTCCAGCCTCAATGTCCAAATGAAAGGAGAGTATGTTTTTATTGAATGAGACAATCAGGAAGAATCGTACATCGTTGACTGTGGTTCATCCATGGCCTGATGACTGATTGAGCTCTTCGGTTCTTTGTGTGTGAATGTGTTATTGGCTTGGAGAGGAGAAGCAGAAATGCACCCTGTGTATTATTCAGAAGACGGGGCACAGTGGCTTGGAGGTTAGCACGTTTGCCTCGCGCCTTCAGGGTTGGGGGTTCGAGTCCCTGTGTGTGTGGAGTTTGCATGTTCTCCCCTTGCTTCAGGGCTTTCCTCCTCTAGTCCGAAGGCATGCGTTGTAGGCTGATTGGCATTTCTAAAAGAGGCCCTGTGTAGGATAAGCAGTAAAGACGATGGATGGATAGATTCAGAAGACCAGATCTGTGCCAACTAATACCAGCGTTATTGCCATATTACAGACGGATATTAAACACAGAGTATACCTTCACTCATCTTTCCCCACCAAGACAGGCAAACCGTTTATATACTGGTTGCAGAGACAGTTACACAAGCAAATGATAATTATTCATTATCATTTAACTATCATGTAGATTAATGCATTTGTTATTTCCACACAATGTAAACCAAACCGCTAGCTAAGGAGTGAAGTGTTGGTATGTGATACAGTGAGCTGGTGACATGTTGCCTCCAGTCCAAAACAGTCACATTGATGTGTCAGCTACGAGTCATTCTCTCATAGGAAATGCATATGTCCTTGGTGAGTTGGGGATTATTTTCTAAGAGACACTCTCACTGGATTCAATTTTTAATGATTTGCTAGGGTGTCTTTTCCTGAATTATATTTGAGAGGCTAACAAAGAACTGTCAACAAGTCTGTTTAATTGCTGTAGGTACTGGTTACATAGCTACACGGGGAGTCTCTTAACTGCTCGTTAGCTTACAGGCATTCAGCAAATAGACTCTAACTCTTAAGGGCATGTTTGTTGCACTACATAGACCTCTGGTTGTCTTTAAAAATTCCAAAATTTCTGAAAGTGTGAAGCAAAAAAACAAAAACAGTATCGCTATTCATTCTCTCTGGTGTCTATTACCAGCAGTATAGTGGTGATTGATTTATGTAGGCTTCTTTGCTGTTGTGCCTAAGCAGAGAAACCACTTCTACACATAGAGCAGCTTTCGCTTGTCTGGTATATAAAAGCGAAATAAAAGGCAGTGTGCTTGCATATGCGTAACATCTCCAAACTGTCACTTTTGACAGCTGAATGATCAAACTCAGAAATGTCAGTTCTGACAGCAGATGATGAAACCTAGTCCCTCCAAGTCACATAGCAGAGCTGGTTGTCATCTGCTCTCGGCTTAAAGAAGCTGAGCGGATGCTGAGGGAATAACCTGAAAACCTCAATTTAACAGTTTAAATATCTGCATAGACATGAATATACATACTCCAGTCATGAGTCAGAACTAAACATAGCTTCAGTTTTCCACCCCAGCTTAATAAATGCAGCTAATGCTTATTTATTCCTGCTCTGCCCTTGCAAACTTCAAAGCTGTGAAGTCCAGTGCCATGTTTCCGGTGCCAAGAGAGAATGTGAAAGCTAAGCATATCCTGCTGTTACTCCTGGTAGTGCTCATCTGTCAAGGTCACGGAGCTGGCGTGTGCAGTAAAGCCGGGACATGAGCTCATGGAGAAGAGCTTCTGTCCCTTCTGATTGTATTGTTGAATTGTGAGTGACCTTCAGAGCTTAGTTTAATTGCCATGCATAGTAGAAAACGAGAATTTTTTTTTTTTGTCTAGCCTGACCATTATAATTTCATTATATGTAGCTATTAAATTCTTAACTGAAATAAAAATGTGTGATGTTCTGCTGTGTGAAGTCACACACCAAGTCTTTATCAATTAACCCAAAATAATATGTTTGACAGTATAACTAGTATAAGTTTTAAATTAGTGTTAGAGGAGGAGTTACAGCTGAAATCTATTTTATTTATTTATTATTGAAAACTCGTTACAACATATTACTAAGAGATTTTTGGCTTTTATGAGGCAGAGGTTGACACACTGTTGTGCAGGCCGGTCAGAGGCAGTGGTTGACTTTTGATGGTAATCACACTAATCATGAACGTGTGACTCACTAGCACTTTGTTGGTTCTAGGCAGAATGATACAGAACTGCATTCAGGAGATATGATATCACGTCCTCAAGTCTCCCTCATGCCAGCATGTCTGCTCTTGCATATTTATATTTATAAGCTGAAGTTGTCCCTTGGCACTCCTTAATGTACTTACAAGCTGAATGTGGCTAAATCATTTGAGGCTCTGAGAAGACATGAGAGTCTGTCTCTGGGAAGACATGAGAGTCTGTCTCTGGGAAGACATGAGAGTCCGTCTCTGGGAAGACATGAGAGTCTGTCTCTGGGAAGACATGAGAGTCTGTCTCTGGGAAGACATTAGAGTCTGTCTCTGGGAAGACATGAGAATCTGTACTTGATGACACATTTACAGAGTCTTCATGCATTTACGGTTCTGTAAGACTATGACCAACCCTGGTCCTGCACATTGTAGTGTTTTCCTGCTCTAACACAACCACTCCAACTCAATTATATGATTATTGTCATATGATATTGTGAAAGGCACTTGTGTTGTCGGTTTAATGCTCTGATGGAATGTGAATCTTTCAGGATAAGTACAGTACTGCATCTGTATGGACCCTTTTCAACCTTCCTTGTTTACGGATGCGGAAGTGTAAGTAGCAGTGTTTCAAAACTAAAGGTGAGATAGTGAACAACGGCAGCTCACAATCACTGCAGTGTCTTGTACTTAAAGCAAACATCCATACTTGAGCTTTCACTTCTTTCCCACCGATATAGAAGCAAAAGTGCTAATTGGCTTTTTACTGCTTTCCTTTTAATCCAAAATATAACGCTAACAGACAGTTTAGTTTTGCTGTCACTCATTCATTTCAGTTCCTAAACAATGTTCAAAGTGGCAGCAGGAATGCTACTGTTCATTACCAGATATGACAACACAGAGGTTATGAAAAAGGTCCATTCTTTTAGGCTTTTTTATACTACAAACAGTGTACAGATAGACAGATCTTTGTGTCGGTTGTTAAGGCACTCTGTGGTTTTCAGCCCTGTACTCAAATAAACTATATGAACATGAGATGGAAAACAACAATTCTGCCATCTCTTTGATATACTTTCTTTTTATTCTTTGCCTTTTGTCACAATATTTTTTTCTCTCTCTTCAAGGTGTTTCTCTGAAACAGATAAATATTTGTAGTAGTTACCAATCTCCCTTATTCTCTTTTTCCTCTTTCCCTCCCTATTTCTTTCTCTTCCATTTTTTCTCCCCATCTGTGTTATCATGGTTTTAGTGGCTGGATCCATCGGGGCTCCCTGTAGTTTATCCCCTGCAGGCAGCGAATAAAAAAGAGAATAGGATTTTGGAGATAATCACAGTGGGATGCACATATCTGCAAAGCACACAGACATTAAACCTAGTCAAAGCTTTATAAAGCTTAGACCACTCAAGCTGCTGAGATTAGAATCCAGCCAAAGACAATGTAATAGGGAGAGGTGCCACTTACTTTGACTTTAAAGCCAAAAGTTCATATTTAACTAGATTTGTATTTCCTCAAGTTGATACGCAGTGCTTGAAAGAAAGAAAGAGCAGCTGAAGGATAAAAGAGAAGAAAAAAGAAGGAAATGGAAAAGAAATAAGCAGTGAGGGCTGGATGGAGAAAAAGAAATAACGAAACAGCAAAGGAGAATGGATGGGAGAGACAAAGCAGAAAGAAAAAAGAAAAGATAAAGTAAAGAGGGAAATAAAAAGGAAACCCAGTAAAAGAGAAACATAGATGGAGGAAAGATGGAAAGAGAATGTGAACTCCTACTGGGGTCCTAGTGAAAAAAAAAATCAGGAAAATCTTTGATGGTTTCAGGTAATGGACCTAGTCAGGGTGTGCATTTTTTTCTGAGAATCCAGCAACTTCCAATGGCATGTAGCTTAAAATATTCAGAAAAAAGAGAGCTGAGTGCAAAGTTTGAATAAGACTTGAAGCTTTTATAACATGCCATAATGTGAACCACACTTGAAGCCACAAAACTCATATTTTGTTAAAACATTAAGGAGAGTAAGGTAAATTGGGATAAAGAGAGAGAGGAGAGAATGTATGCTCATGTAGGTGAGATTAGTCCTACATGAAAATCTTTGATGGTTTCTGGTAATGGAGCTTAATGGAAAGAGACTTTGCACCAGATTCCTGTAGATTTCCATTAGGAACTCATGATTGATGAACTGAAGTGTGTGGTGAGGTTTCAGCACCCTGGACAGTGACCCGTTCTCTTCTTTTATCAATTTTTCTTCAGTACTTCTCAGGGAGGTTGCTGAGACAGGATCCATTATCTAATGTGTGCCAATATTTTAATCAGTCAACTGATGGTGGTTGTTAAATATTTTATGCAAGTCTCTCATCTCCCACACTCAGATCTAATAGCATTGTGGAGTTGAGTGAAGGAGTCAAGTAAATTATGCACTTCTAAATAAAATATTCAGATTTCATTGAGTGTCACTTGTGCAGCTGCAGCTAGTACCTGCAGGGAGGAATCTTCAAGCCCTCCTTTTTTACTGTTCAGGACAGCTGTCCGGGAAATATAATACAACCCTGCCCATTTTTCTCCTTTTTCATATTCTCTACTCGTCTTCTCTGCTGAGGTATGATGGGCTCAGCCTCGTCTCACTTTGAAGATGCACCCTACTGTGAAAGCAGTTTTTTGATTCCTACCCTAGTTTAAGCAGTGGCTGTCCTTTTGGGAGGGTGAAGGTCTACATTCTCCACCCCTTCCTTTTTTGTGTTCTTTTCTTTTATTCTTAGACTCACTTTTATAAGGAGAACTTTTTATCATACACAGGAAGCTCAAAGTGAAGCTCAAACTTTACTTCTGCCATCAAATACTGCATGTGGAAGGGAAACATTAAACCTGAATGTGGAATTTAAATAAAAATTTCTGGCTTCTGGAAGACTTAAGAGCTCACATTAATTGTAATTGTAATTGTAGGTCAAAAGAAGGTCTGGCACATTTACATCTTAATGAGCTGCATTACAAAAGGCCCAGGCAATGTTTTATTGAGCATGTCTTCCTTTTAAAAATAGTAATTTTTTAAGATGCTAAATGATTCTGAATATAACCTTCTTATGTTGCTAAGTGGGGATTTATACTGTTGACTGAAGCCACATCAGAGATACTGGCTGCTGAGGAGGCAACGTTGGGAAAGTGTAGACATGTAGTGCATTCATTTGTGTTTTAAGAACATTTCTGTACTTTATGTAGTCGTTTATATGGTGCTACTCTATTATGTGTTGCAGTGGTTCTGGATAAACAACATTTTGTTCCAAACTACACTGAAAGCCCAAAAGTTTGTGGCCACCAGACCATAATACTAATACGTGCTTGTCGAACATCCTGTTCCAGATTTAGTTACCCCTTTGCTATTATAATAACCTTCACTCCACAGGGAAGGCTTTCTACTAGATTTTAGAACGTGGCTTTGGGGATTTTCTCATTCAGCCATGAGAGCACTAGTGAGGTCAGACACTGATGTTGGTCAGGAGGCCTGGTGTGCAGTCAGTGTTCCAGTTCATCAAGGTGTTCATTGGGGTTGAGGTCAGGGCTCTGTGCAGGCTTCTTAGTTCCACTGAAGAGAAATTGTATTGCTGTAACATACAAAGACATTCTACACAATCATGTGCTTTCAACATTGTGGCAACAGTTTGGGAAGAACCACACGTGGCTGTGATGGTCAGGTGTCCACATACTTTTGGTCATATAATGTATATAGAGGAATGACAAAAACCCGCTTTACTTGAGTTTCTGTCCGTAAGGTCAGATTAAGCATCACTATGATCCGGGTACTGTTTGTATGATATTACTGAAGAATTTTACTGCAGTCTGACTTGCCATATGGTTCTATAGCAAAGTTCACTAGCAATACAGCAACCCTAAATTCACCAGTTGGGAGGTTAGTGTGTGCCTGTCACTTTGTCACATACAGGTGGCCAGTTGCAATATGATATCAAAGAGCTGCATTGCTTTTAACAATAAATGACTATTTGTTGTTTTGACTCTTAAGATCTGGGTACCAGAGTCAAGCAGGGATGGTTGATGACACTCAACATTTACTGACAAGCCATTCATAATCAATTTTTTGCACCTTTTATTCCCTTTTATTTGCATATTCTGCATGTCATGTGGACAGAGCTGCTTGATGTGCATTATATTCACTGGGTTACTAAATCAAGCAGAAAGACTTGAATTAATTAAGGATTTTGAAGAAATTCCTCTCATAGGCTGGAGTCTTATTTTCCCAGTGATAGGATAAATATTTTATTTCTGTTCAGTAATTGGACTTGTGCAATCATCTAGCCTAATCACAGGCTTCCTGCAGATATGAGTTAATTGAAAGTGTAAGAAATTATTTGGAATTTGAAATGAATCAGGGATTACTTTAGGGGAAGACAGCTATTATATTTTAAAGTGTAATATCTGCATGCAGTGAAATTGCGTTCTGGCTCTGACATGACTGATAGTTGTATAGATATGAGTTCTGGGAAATTTGATCACTGAATCTCTGAGTGAACAAAGCTAAGAACATTTGGGTGAGAGGAGGAAATCTCTTCTGTTCTCCTTCTGAAACCATGGCTTATGAAGTTTTTTCAGGAAAGCAGGCATCCATTGTGTTTGGCAGTGATCAACAGTGCTGGTCCTGGAGATGCACTTTCCTACAGAATATGGATCCAACATTAATGCAATACACGTGCTTCTGAATTCAGAGGGAAGGTGGATCTTCAGGAGCAGGGTTGGTGATCAGCAGTCTGAGCTGACATACAGTAGTTTAGCATTTTCCAGCACCCAGAGAATTGATGAGAGAGGGAAAATAACATGGTTGGTTGTTTGAAAACATTTGGTCTCCATTTACAGAGTTTTATTTTTACATCCATTTTTACATTTACACATTTGGTTAATGCTTTTATCCAAAGTGACTTACAATTGAGACTGGATACAACTGAGAATTTGAGGGAATAAGTCAAGATTAATCAAGTGGCAGCTTGATGTTGGGATTTGAACATACAGTATGATCGTCCAATCAGTAGTCCAATACCTTAACTAATGAGTTAACACTACCCTAGTTGCATAATACAAAATTGGAAACTACCCTTCCTCACAGTAAGAAAAGTTTTATAAAATATACGTGTTGTATATAAGGTGATAAATTTGTGTCATGTTTGTATCATATTTATACACATCTACATTTAAGAGCTTGTTTTCCATTTTTCTAATATAATCTAATCAGCTCTCACATTAAGGAATTGTCAACTCTCACACATAATAGCATTTGTTGCTAAGCAACAAAGCACGATCCTACACCCTTCTGTGGTCTGTGCATTCTGCTGTCCCAAACAAACTGATCTGACTGATCATATTAACCAAAAAATGTTCAGCTTCTCAGGCTCAGTCTGTCTCTTTCCCTTTGCCATAGTCTCCTAATGTCACCAACATTCAGCTCTGACTGAAGGCCTAATCGCTTTACAGAAACTAAAATTGATTTACTGATATCATTTCATTGAGCATGATAGAGACTCGAGTTACTAAAATTAAATCAGTTTTGTCAATCAACTTGCTGCCCTCCATTGCAACCTTGCTAAAGCCTCCTCATGTCCTATTTTCAGTAATGCTCTAGATTCATAATATTGAGATTTTAAATACCAGGGGATAGACGGGCCCCTTATTAGGTTTTTAGATTGTGGATTAGAAAACCTTTTGCATATTATTTGTTTCTTTTTTAAACATATTTTAAATATTTTCCTATGCATTTCCTATGCATTGAAATCTGAATTATATTGTGGTTCTGCTAATAAAATTGTGAATATTGGCAATGAAAATTCAGCCCCTGGCCATTTCACATGTGAAAGATTGGTTGCTAAGGGCAACTGTCTCATGCCCATTTGCAAATCTAAGTGTATTCCTTAATCAAATCTGTCAGCAGAAAAGATCCATCATTAGTTATCTGTGATGAGAATCACTGTTGATTTAGTGTGCAAATGAGACCATTGAGCATTGTGAATGTCCACTGTAAAACCTAACAGTGGCAATGACTAAATAAAAATGAGTAATCACTACTCATATGTTTTTAAATGTCTTTATCTATTTATTTATTTAAATTTATTTAAATTTATTTATCTGAGTTAAGTTATGAAAACTCACTAACTGAACATTCTTTGAAGAGCTCAATCCTTCATCTCTGTGTGAAATTTTAAGTAAGAACAACTCATGTGATTCAAGTTTTAATTACTCAAATAATATTAGTTGAAACCTAGACCTTGGTGTGCTCTTTCACTTAACTTCAATTCAGTTAGTTAATAAATCGTGAGTAATATTGGCCATAGGTATTCAACTAAAATTTCATAAAATTCCCACCTTCTTCAGGTCTGGATAAGTGACCGTCATGACTGAAAGGTGACATCGAGTTACTTTTAATGCTTTTAATGGCTACTAATCAAATAATAAATGCTTTATTTTGGTGGCACAGTGGTCCGGGGGGTAGCTCCAAGATCGTGGGTCCAATCCTGGCATCAAGTGACTGTCCACGTGGATTTCCTGCCACCTTCCAAAAACATGCCAGTAGGTGGCTTGGCTAAGATAAATTGCCCCTAGGTGTGAATGTGTGTGCATGGTGCCTTGCAGTGGACTGGTGTCCCATTCAGACTGTATTCCTGCCTCACTCCCAGTGTTCCTGGGATAGACTCTGAATCCACTGTACCCCTGAGCTTTTTTAAACAAAAGATTTATTTAAAATTCACTTAATTAGTTCTTTAAACTTAACCTAGTGGATTTAAGTAAGTGTAACAAATAATAAGTTAAGTAAACTCAAATGTTGATAAGTTGGCTATACTGAAAGCACTCGATTTTTAAATTTAAATGGTTTAAGGCAAACAGCTTCCTCAGCTTAACTCATCAGGTTTTGCAGTGTAGCAGGTTTTGCAGTCTAGCAGCTCTTTACGCTATACTGCTTACTGTTCCACTATAGCAAATCAGCTTGCACCACCACATTTGTCTAATACAGATACAAGTGTTATTACAGTATGTTTCCTCCCTTGATAATCGTGTTTCATGTTTCAGCAAATTAGATCTCTCTCTCTCTCTTTCTCTCTCTCTGTCTCACACACACACACACACACACGCCAACCCAGACCAACCCAGACTCCCCCAAACCCTATTGCGGTTTACAGCAACCTCCTGTTTATAGACCAGTTCAAATCTCATTACTGTCATTCTGATCTGTTAATGTAATTTACCCTCACTCTATTCTTACAAAAACGTTGCCACAGACCAAGATTAAAAAAGGGATTTTTAAGTGCAAGTTGCTTTTGGGAGTAATCTGGGTAATGGCCTGGAGCATCAACATGGATTTGCTGGTAGTTCATTTGAGGAGACTGGTCTAGGTGAGATAGTGCCTCTCTAGCTGCGGGGAACAGCAGTGTTCTTCATGCTTTTTCTGGGACGAATTGTTTTCTTGGCCCAGATTTTCCCTGAGTGAGCATTTTGGGTCGTAATACAGGCAATGTACAGGCAATGGTGGCTAAAAATAGAAATGGCTTACATGCGTGGTATAATATTTGTTTATAATTGTTTTGGCCAGTTGTCTCACTTTTCTCAGGACCACAGCACTTTTGGAATGAGGTGTCAATGGATAATTTACTTCCAGCAGAGAAGTAATGGGAAACTTGTCCTTCCTCCTACAAACAGCTGGTGCAGGCTGGCAGCGGCACATAGTCACAACATGGTTTTATCAGAGCAACACAAGAATATACTTAAACATTCAGTGATATTTAACTTATTACAGGCAGACACCTTACTGCCATCTGCATGCTAATGTGCACATACACAGTATATAGATCCCTTTATCACCACATAGCCGTTTCCTACACTTAGAAATCAGTCCATAGCCTCTGCATAGATTCTGTAGGATTTTGTTTTGTGCAAAAAAAATGGGGCCGAAGCCTATTTAAAGCTTGCCGAGTGACACAAATCCCCCATTTCTCCCCATTACACTCAGTAGAACGACACCTACATGGACCATAATTTATGTATCTTTGTTTAAATGATTAGGGACCCAAGAACCCTTGGTGTTTTGTGCATTGTACAAATTAGTATGTAATTTTTGCTTATTTGTTCACTCCTGCCTGAAAAGCATCTGCTCTTTGTTTTTCTAGAGCTTTCAGAGAACTGGACGGACACTAAGGAAACCCTGCTGGAGGGAATGGTGTTCAACGTGAAGTACCTGGGCATGACGTTGGTTGGTCAGCCTAAAGGAGAGGAAATGGCTGCGGCTGCCATCCACAGGATTGTCTCAACGGTTAGTTTACATCAATGAGTGAAGCTTATAGCCAGATGTCATTTTTAAATTTGTACATAAAAAAACCTGAATGGAAATGGAAGTTATCAGCTTTGTTGGAAATATTGATGATAAGAGAAGATGCTAAAAAAATGATACAGTTTATAACCAATGACAGAGTAAAAACAGTAGTTACAAGAAACAGCAATAATCAATACTTTATTTTAAACAGTTTTAGATATGCACAATGCACAATTTGGTATAAATGACCAGTTAACTGCCTAGTATGTTGTCATCAAACTATTTCTAAAAATCACATTTGTTTTTCCTTTCTAAGTAGTGAGGTACTTTCATCAGAACCGCATGTTAAGTTAAATATTACGTGAGGTAGATGAGAACGTCCGTTAATACCAAGTTCTTATTAAGCATCACTATGATCCGGGTACTGTTTGTATGATATTACTGAAGAATTTTACTGCAGTCTGACTTGCCATATGGTTCTATAGCAAAGTTCACTAGCAATACAGCAACCCTAAATTCACCAGTTGGGAGGTTAGTGTGTGCCTGTCACTTTGTCACATACAGGTGGCCAGTTGCAATATGATATCAAAGAGCTGCATTGCTTTTAACAATAAATGACTATTTGTTGTTTTGACTCTTAAGATCTGGGTACCAGAGTCAAGCAGGGATGGTTGATGACACTCAACATTTACTGACAAGCCATTCATAATCAATTTTTTGCACCTTTTATTCCCTTTTATTTGCATATTCTGCATGTCATGTGGACAGAGCTGCTTGATGTGCATTATATTCACTGGGTTACTAAATCAAGCAGAAAGACTTGAATTAATTAAGGATTTTGAAGAAAGTTAGTTTACATCAATGAGTGAAGCTTATAGCCAGATGTCATTTTTAAATTTGTACATAAAAAAACCTGAATGGAAATGGAAGTTATCAGCTTTGTTGGAAATATTGATGATAAGAGAAGATGCTAAAAAAATGATACAGTTTATAACCAATGACAGAGTAAAAACAGTAGTTACAAGAAACAGCAATAATCAATACTTTATTTTAAACAGTTTTAGATATGCACAATGCACAATTTGGTATAAATGACCAGTTAACTGCCTAATATATTGTCATCAAACTATTTCTAAAAATCACATTTGTTTTTCCTTTCTAAGTAGTGAGGTACTTTCATCAGAACCGCATGTTAAGTTAAATATTACGTGAGGTAGATGAGAACGTCCGTTAATACCAAGTTCTTATTAACCTATAAAGCTAATGTATAGCCATCAATAATGTTCAGTAATGTGTCTTAAACATTTTTGAGTAATTACTTTTCTCTCAACAGTGGTGACAAATTTGTCATTAATTAGTTTGCAGCATTAGTTTATTACCTCAGAAATGTCTGGTTCAGATTTCATTAGTGTGGCTAGACTATGTGCCAGTATTTCTGTGACCTCCAGAAACACACAATCTCACACACACCTCTGTTGAAACTCTGGTAGTGTGATCCAATATTCTTTAGAGAAGTGGCTCTCAGAGTGGTGCCCAGCTACCCTCAGGGCTCTGTGAAGCAGGGTGTTCAGTGCTCATGATTTTTAAATTTTGCTACAGTGGTGGAAATCTACCATTTTAAAGTTTGGAGTTTTTAGTCTATTTGGGTGGCCCCTTGAATTGAATGGGTTTAATCCAGATCCATGTCAACTTGGACCTAATTTGTTCCATTGATGGAAAGTTGAGCAATAGAAAGATTTTTGCTCTAATAAATACGGAAAATATTATTGTACACATTTAAGTAAATGTTCATTATAGGACCCAATCTGTACTGAGAGGGTCTGTGGATTTTATGTTACACTTTAAGGTGTCATTGGCTAGAAATGATTTGAGATGACCTGCTGTAGAGAATAGCAGAACTAAAGCCTAGTGGAACAAGTTCCCACTTTAAAACTTACCTGAATGTGAGATTAGGAGAGCATTGATGCATTTTAGACAGAAAGAAAAACAGACAAGAATTGATCAGTTGTGTCTCTCTTCCCATGGAGACAAACCTTCTGAAGTGGATTACAATGGATATGCATTCATTTGTAAAGTTATGTTTTTTATAGTGATTAAACACAGCTTATTTAGAGAGGGATTCTGGACTAAGCAGAATGCATGACAGAAGCAGATTTGTTTTCTGTGTGTGTAACAGCAGAATCCGTGTCCCAGAGAAACATTTTGCTGCTAGAATCTGACTCCCAGAGATTACACACAGGCTTTTGTCTAGCTGCTAGCTAGTTTTTCATTCCTGCACAATGACTGCTGTCTCATGGGCACAGTAAAGGCCCTCCAGATATAGTTTGCCTGATTTCCTCATTTTCTTTTGTCCTTGAGAAGATGCCTGCCTCTCTCTCTCTCTCTCTCTCTCTCTACCTTGAATCACACACTCCTTCCAGTGTTGGCCCTGTTTCTACATTACAACCTCTATGCTCTATGGTAGTGTGTTAGCGCTTGTGTATCCCAATAAACTGTTCCAGTGTGTTTTTTATTAGGTCAGTTAAGCTTTTTACCACAGCAGATTTGTACATACAAGTGAGGTGTTTTGCTTAATTGCATTTGACAATCAAAATATAACAACATATAATGTACTTGTATATTTGGACATTAGATTTGTTTTTCTGACTTTTACAGGCTCGTGCCAGTGCAAAAAAATTTCGGAAGGTGACCCTCACCGTTTCCCCAAAAGGAATCATCATTACAGACACAGAGACCAGCGATCTTATTGAGAACGTGTCTATTTACAGGTAGTAAAGTATAGTTTCTTATAAGGGACCCTGTTACATTTTAGAAACTAGCAATACAAGAATTAGACAGATCTAACCTGTTACAGAGGTTTTGAAAGGAAATGTTGTTCAGTACACTGACTTTATTTAGCACTTGCATTTTAAAAAAGGGATCTGCATGCTAGATAATTTATTCGAAGCTCTTCCTTGTCCTGCCTTGATTAGTGATTGTGCTGTGTTTGAGTCAAGCTTCCATCTTTGATGTTTTTTTTTTTTTTTGGTCAAAATTGACCAGGCCTCTTAAAACTGTTTATGAAGCATTTTAAAAAATATGAATTATCATATTGTTACATTACACCTTTTAATCCACCCCATTCTTAGTTATTATTACAAGATTTGCATTGCTTTTTGGAATTTATGATGAATAAACCTTACTTACATGAAATTATACTGCTTGTTTTTGAGTAAAATAAGCATGTTTTAGGTTTGATTGATCTGGGGTACTGTAGTCCAGAGAGCAGAGAAAAACCCCGCTGAGTGATTATCCAGGATTATCCTGGTAGGTCAAAGTTTAGCTATTATACTTTTTAATCATTACAAATTGTAATCAGGTTAAAAGGTAAAATGATACACTGACCTAAACAGCAAAACATTACTTGCTTTGCAAGATTGCAGTTTCTGTCACATTATGAAGCAAAATTACATTCCAACTACATCCTAAAAACTGCACAAAAGGACCCGAAACTAGTCCAGAAAATCTGACATTGTACACGGGAGATAAATTTTGTCTTTGTTTTCTCAGTCCTTGCATGAGAAACAAGTCTGCCATGGTGCACGCAAATTTCTGATGTGTAGTATCTGCAATATGCTTTTTTATCATTAACCTAGTGCAAACATTATCCACTCCATAATCCCCCTTTCCCTGATCACAGTCATGCAATGTTTTTACGTCCTGCTGAAGATAGGGTGCTCTGGTGTTTTCCACTGTAGGAGGTGAAGGAATATTAAGTCACGATGCAAGGAAGAAAGGTGCGTGCATGTGTGTGTGTGTGTGGAGATAGGTGTTGAGCAGTATTAAGTGGAGAGCAGGTCTCTGACTGCTGCTATGCTGATGTTTTCTTATCAGCAGTACCAGAGACACAGGGTGCTTCTAATTTTTTTTAATCACACCGCCTTGTTTCCTGTCTTTGCTTCACTTCCACGTTTCTTAGCCCCTCCATCTGAGGATGCAAGGAATGCAAACAAGGACAGGAGGAATTGAGGACAAATGTGTTTACCAAATGTGACATCACTCTAAAGCGACTTCACTTATTGATGATGTGCTGCACAACATTTCACGCGCACATCACATATTAAATGTTGATGTTTTAGTCTATACAATATTTATTATTTAATATTTAATATATATTATTGCACCCATAGTCTCTTGATTAATTAATAAATATAATTAATTTTGTATGAGTGCTTCTTATTATCATATGGTTTATTTGAAAAATTTTTTTTTTTTTTTGAAGAGATGGAGATTTTTTATACCTACGTCACAAACTACAATAAAGAAAAGACCTCTGCGTAGGAAGCAATTGTGTATCCTTGAACTAGAAGCATCTTTCATTAGTATCCTTAAAAATGACAGACTTTGATCGATTTCCAGGTCAGAGGGTAAAGAATGTATAAGAGTCGAGAGTGTTTTTCCCCTCTCCCTTCATCCTGGTCATCACACTAGCCACACTCCTGTTGGTCGCACATGTGTCCTGCCAGACTCTTCACTTCTCTGTGGCCTTCTTTCTGCATTATTAATATACGTCTAAGAACATGAAAGGAATGGAGTTGGAAATATACTTAACTGGCCCTTCTAGTTGTTTTTCTTCTCTTTTGCTCTTGGCTTAGGAGGATCTTCTCCTGAGGGAATGCAACACTTCCTGGAGTGCTGGGTTTCCCTGTCGGATGCGGTCAGAGCAGACTTTGATCCCAGAGACTCGGCTAGATTTCAAAGAGCTAGACTTGAAAAGCAAAGCTTATTATTTGTTGATCAGTCAGAGACCTACTTTGTTAGTCATCTGAAGAGTAACAGTGCAGTGTATAATGCTATACAGTGCATGTACATAATTATAGGAAAAAAAAAGAAATTAGGAGAGTTTGTGTTGTCTGTACTCCATTTGTTGTTAAAATACTACATCCATCCATCCATAGGGTCACGGGGAACAATCCCAGGGGACTCGGGGTACAAGGCGGGGGACACGCTGGACAGGGCATAAAATACTACATAGTATTTTTTTTAAAATAATTGTTGTCCCGTCACAGTAAAATATAAATGGAAAAAAAAACCAACATCCATTAGGAATGTTGTGACTAAAACTCAGTTGCTGTCTTTGTAATGCGCAGTAGGTATTGTTTACTCTGTATTATTACTGAAAAACAATGACTAATTGATAGTTAACAGTAGGAACATAATGGAAATTAATACATATACCGTATCCATGCAGTTATTCAAGCAAACAAAGCATTAGTAGAGTAGAGAGAGAGAGAGAGAGAGAGAGAGAGAGAGGGAATGCTCCATCCTGTTATCGCAAAAACAGGAAAGAACTTGGCTCTAATGATATGTTTATGTATCTTCCTTTCTATTTATGGATCCAGCCCCCATCTCGCTTGCAATATAGTGCTTACGAACAGAAGGCAAGAAAACAATTCTTTCTATCTTTGAATAAGAATAAGCTGTCTGTAGTCTTTTTCACTTATGTGTGATTTTTTTTTTAACATGACATGAAACTTGATTTACTTGTGTAATTCATGAATTTTCATTTTTAATTTTCTAAAAAAAAAAAAAAAAAAAAAAAAAAAAAAAGAAATCACATTTTTATGCAACTCATGACGTAGCATTCCATTTATGGTTCTTAGTATTTATTCATTATTTATTCATACCCTTTTTTTTGTAAGGTCTTTGTAGATTAAGGTAACTTGTTTGTGAGGTTGCTTGTTTGTTTTTCCCTAAAGCCTGAAATCTGCTCAGTGTTTGTGTAATGAGATTTGGCATGGCTCTGTATCAGCTGTGTGGGATTTCACTGACAGGTTAAAACTGGTTTTGGCTTTGCTCCCACTGTGCCAGTGCTAATGTATTCAGCACTACTGTGTGTAACAGAACATAAGCAGGCAGACTCCCACTTCACTAATGCAGTTAAACCTTTGCTAAAGCACAGTGTTCATAAATCCTGTTTTACTTTTGTTTTATGAATTTTTATTAAGATTTTTTTCCAAAGGTCAAACCTGAAACACTGGTAGAATTTTTTTTCCACATCTCCAGTGCACTAGTCCTTATGTTGATTCCTGAGGGAACAAGATACCCCAGTTTCTCAGTGTTTCAGCCCAGTCAGAGGTTTACTAATGCAAATCCCTTTGTGTGTCTTTATTATTTATGACAGTTCTGCCTCGACTCGCACGCACGCGTTGTGGCAGAAATTGTAAACACACACGCCTTCCTGCCTGAAATCTGTGAATAGATTTTTTCCATTCCAGTGGAACATCACATGAAGTCAAATGAGAAATTTTCAAGCCGAGTGAAATTCTGTTTACTTCTTCATGACTACCTTCCACATTTAGACACTTTATTAGGAACACCATACTAATTCTTGGTAGGACCCCCCTGTCCTGTGCTCTCAGAACAGCCTCAATTCTTCATGCCATGGATTCCACAAGGTGTTGTTTAAGGTCCTGATCCACGTTGACATTGCAGATTTGTCAGCTGCACATTTATGTTCTGTTCTATCGCATCCCAATGGTGATCTGTTAGATTCAGATGTGGTGACTGAAGAGGACACTGAAGTACACTGAGCTTGTTGTCATGAACCAGTTTGAGATTTGTGCTTTGTGAAGTGGCACATTGAGATGCTGAAAGTAGTGATTGTGGCCATAAAGGGATGCACATAGTCATCAACAATACTTAGATAGGTTGCAGCATTCAAACAATGCCAAGAAAACATTCCCCACAACATTACACCACCATCACCAGCCTGAACTTGCCCATAGATTCATACTGTTGATGCCAGATTCTGACCCTACTATCTGTCTAAGTAGACACTGACACTATCAAGTCTAAGTAGAAATCATCAGTAGAGACCAAGAGTGTTCACTTTTGCATGAACAAGCAGGTGTTCCTAATAAATTGGCCAGTGCATGTAATGTCTAATGTGTGAATCTGAAATCCAGGACAATGTTTCCACTAAATTATTCAACAGGACTTGAATTGATCTCAGTTTAAAATTCCAACAGAAGTTTACCATACTTCTCCTTCTTGTTAGGTGGAGAAACTTTATTTCGGCTGGTATTTAGAATTTTGCCCCCCCCCCACAGATCATAGCTGTTTATAATTAAGTTTGGGACTGCATTACTGAAGAAGATAAATAACAACTTGCCACACACATCATCACATGAAAGAAGAGTGAGAGAGGAAGAGAAGGAGAGAGAATGAGAGAGATTAAGAGGGTGTCTTGGGCATTGCTATTTAGGTCGGGTATCAGTAATAACAGCGTGATTAGATATTATGACCGTGAGAGCCCTGGATCTATCACCCATCTCGTCTGATAGTGCTAATTTTTTTGACAGTCCCTTTAGAAGTGTAGTATTACAGCTCTGCCTTTTTCCAGCTGAAGGGCTGAAGTATACATATACACCAAATAGTTGACTCTTGTCTTTAGCGGTGCATCAGTTTTTTTTACCCCTATTTTACAGAAAAAAAATGTCTTTGTGGTTTGTGTATCTTAGCAAGTTTTCCAGAGCATTTGGAGGGAAAAAAGCTCCATATCACCACAGATCCTCCACCATACTTAACAGTGGGGTTCTTTTATGTATAACCATCCTTGCTTTTATAGCATCTTAGTTTTTTTTTTTTTTTAAAGTAAAAACATCTTTGTATCATCTGACCATTGAACTCAATTCTAGTTGTGTCCAGCAAACTCCAGGAGCTTAGGTTTGTGGTTAGAAGAAGGCCATTGCTTTCATCTTGCATGACTTCCAAATATTTTGTTGGCATGGAGGTGGCATCCAAGGCCAGATTTTGAGATTGGTAACCCCAAAATGCTACAGTTTTCTGCAAACAATGATCCTTGGAGAATTGTTTGTTTTTCCAACCATCTCTTCACTGTGTACATACAATTTACACTTGCATCCTCTTCCAGACAGCCACAACATTACAATCTTTTTTTTTTCCTAAAAGTGATTTTGGGCATTTTCAGACATGCAGATATTTTTTTATAACTAATGCCTGATTTATGAAGGTCAACACACTTGTCTTTTTTTGTGTATTTTCTTGTGTTGATGAATGACTAAGGGAATCTGGCCTGTGTGTCACCTCATATTTATACACCAGTGATACAGGAAGTCAAGCATCATAACAACTGATACATGTGGTTTTGTTTAAAAAAATATATTTGATGATTTTTTAAAATAAAAATACATCAATTAAATTTCTCTCATTTTCTGTCATAAATATTTTTTATTAACCACAAGTACATTTTTTCATAGCTATTTTTACCCAATACCACACCTGACAATACTTTTGGAGCTGACTGAATGTTGACCAGAGTTTTCTTTGCTGATCATGCCCACACCCCAAAGACATAATCCTACTTTATATTTTAATTGCATTATAGTTGGAATTAAAAGAAAGGAAGGTATGTGTGAAAGTTCAAATACACTATATGGCCAAAAGTTTGTGGACACCTGACCATCACACCAATGAGCGCTTATTGAACATCGCAGTCCAGATTTAGCCCCCTTTTACTGTTATAATAGCCTTATAATAAGAGTGGTCTTCTGGGAAGGCTTTCCATTAGATTTTGGAGTGTGGCTGTGGGGATTTGTGATCATTCAGCCACAAGGGCATTAAGGCGAGGAGGCCTGGGATGCAGTCGCCATTCAATGGGGTTGAGTTCAGAGCTCTGTGCCAGCCACTCGAGTTCTTCCACACCAGTCTTGGCAAACCAGGTCTTCATGAACCTCGCTTTGTGCACAGAGGCATTGCCATGCTGGAACAGGTTTAGGCCTTTTTAGTTCCCCTGAAGGGAAGTTGTAATGATACAACATACAAATACATCTTATACAGTTGTGTAACAGGGAAGTCACCTCATGCAGGGGTGAGCCCTGGTGTCCAGGAATTTAAGGCAAGAACTCAACCCAGTGAGCCACCCACAGGGAACAGGATGGGCCCAAGTGCAGAGCAAGCCAAAAGACCCACAGCTAAAGACCCACCCATTTTTACACTGAGAGCTTAGAGCACTCAGGAAGTGACTAGAGAAACAAGAGGAAATACCAAGCTGTACTCAATAAGATTAGCAGAAATTACCAGCCAAGAATTGCGCACCAGCACATAGTAACACCGACTCAAGACTGAGCGCTAAGTGAGTGGAGAGCTCTCCTTAAATAGACTCGGGCACAGGTGGAGCTGATTGCCACTGATTATAATTAAGACCTTGCTCTCTGGCTCCCTCTGGTAACAGGAACTGCCTGTCACTAGCTACGTTTACATGGACACTAATAATCCGATCGTAATTGAACTAGAAGCACAATCAGATCTAAAAAGTCACATGTAAACACGTCAATCGGAATGAATTGGCCAAAACCGATTAAAATTTCATTCGGATTGTAAGGGGTGGTTTAAACCTTTTCTAATCCGATGGAGAGGACATGTAAACACTTCATCGGGTTGAAAATGAAACCAGATAGTTCTGCGCATGTGCAATGACATACAAATCACATAATGACGTATGACGCACGGCTGTCAGCGGTATTGGGGCTCTGACCGTAGCCTCACCAGGTGCCATGTTCCCCTCCACCATTGAGCATAGTGTCATAAATTAAAATTCTCCTTCCACTCCTCGTCTGTGAAGTGGTGCAAGACGACGTTGTCCCACCGGTCCTTGCTTCGGACCCTCATCCACAGACGCCTTGTTCTGGGCTCGGGAAGGGGCATTTTAATTGCTTGATAAATAAACGCAGTACCGCACAACACATCACGCGCTCGTCGTCTTCTAATTAGCAGCTGAAATAGGCAAATGTTAAGTCCGCTTTTTAAAACGAAAAAAAAGAAGCAATGGCAAGAGAGTGGCTGCTAGTTTCTGCGTGCTGGAACGGTGGGAAACGTGTAATCGTGCACTGTGCGCATGCCAGAAGATTCTGTCATGTAAACGCGCATATCAACCCGATTACTTTATTCAGGGTTCTTGTAAACACTGCGATCGGATTAATCAATCTGATTGATTTCATTCCGATTGAAACAAAAAGTGTCCATGTAAACGTGACTACTGTCTCTGGTTACTCTCTGCCTCCCTCTAGTGCTGGCACAATGCCAAGCCGGCTGACGTGTGACAAACTGTTTGCTTCCAACTTTGTGGCAGCAGTTTAGGGAAGGCCCACATATGGGTGTGATGACCAGGTGTCCACAAACTTTTGGCCATATAGTGTATAACTGGACTGTCTAGTCAGCAATCTGAGAAAGAATATCTTCTGTATTTTAAATATCAGCGTATTCTAGCCATGACATTTTGCATTAGAGCTACTCCAAAACACAAGGTTTGTTTTTATATAGAATTCATCACATAACAGAAAAAATGGACAAATGAACATTGTCTGTCCATGCTTCAGATGAATTTACTTTCTGTATGCCGTGAGAAGATGATGAGAAGTGCAACAGGATTGATTTGATGTTACTGAAGATGTGAATTGGATATCGATGATTTTGCAAATCATATCTATGATTATGATCTTGACTTCACACGTTATTTCAGCATTTATTTAAAAGTAACATTTTTTTAAACAGTAGTGATGAAGGACAATTTGTCAAAGTATTTGTCAAAGTAAATCAATCAAATCTGTGTATAAAATACCCAGTGATATCCATCATGACTGATGATCCTAATAACGAAAAAAATCTTCAATTCTGTATTATTACTTGATACTCTGGAATTGCTGTAACTATTACTACTTCTTCTAGGCACACTTTATGGTGACAAAAAACAGGCAGCCCTTCAGATAGATACTTCACAGCTAATCAAGTTCTTGTAAATTCAAACATCACTTTCTTTTTCAGAAGGATTTTCTTTACTCCCATTGTTAGTTTTCTTGTTCCTTACTAATTAATCACTAATTAATAAATGTTATTGCTTTTCTTTGTAGAATCTCCTACTGCACAGCTGATAAAACGCAGGATAAAGTCTTTGCCTACATCTCACAGAGTGAGTTCAGTGAAACTCTGGAGTGCCATGCCTTCCTCTGCCAAAAGAAGAAAATTGTGAGTCTGTGTCTCAGATGAATGTAACACAAATCTGAGTGCAAAAGTTGGTATAACTTAATACAACTTCATTTCCCCAATTACTATTTGTAAATTGCCAGATAGCTTATTATTATTTATAAATACACCCACATGTACATTGTTAATTGGGATATTGGCAAATTAGTGTGTTTATGTAAGAAACTGTAAAACACTATTAGTATAAAAATGCCAAAAATATTGTATATTAAGATATCAATAGTAAAAGAAAACAAAATATTAGAAAGTTTGCATTTTCTGATTGCCCTTTCTGAGTGGGATATAAATATTTACTAATAAATTGTATGCCTTTATAGCTGTCTTCAATCTCTTTCATATGTCAAGAACAGGTCCTTAGTTTTTTTTTTTTAAATTGTTATCTTGTTAAATGATAAACTCACATTTTATTTTTATTTTAACTTCTTGCAGCACTAGGTGTCTTTTAGATAAATTGTCCTTTTTTCCCACCGGAAACCATGGGAAATGCAAACTCAAATCTACTCCATTTTATTAAAATGTTTTATTGTGTTCCAAAGTTGTGTCCATGAACATAAAAAGAATCACATTTTATATTTTCTGCTGTTTCTTTTCCCCTGCCAACACTACTACTAGAGCTCCAGAGGCAGTATCTAGGAGTCAGTACTGAGTATTTATTGTGTATGTGTTATCTGGTGGACCACTGATGCAACACAGTGTAGTGTGCTTTTTCTGGTGGTGTCCTCATGTGCTTCTGTTCTCATACACTCTCATGCAAAGAGGCTAACACTTCACCTTGTTGTGTCTCGTGCAGGCCCAGGCAGTCACACTTACAGTAGCACAGGCTTTTAAAGTTGCTTTGGACTTCTGGGAAATTGCCCAAGAAGGTAAAGACTTTTATGTCTGATATTTGGAACTTGATTGACATCATGGTCTCTGGTAACACACTGACATACCAAGCATATTGAGTTTTGGAAATAATAGTAAAAATCATTTTAATTAAGCACTATGACTTATGTAACACGCTCTGTGATGTATATAAATTCTGAACAGTAGTGACTTTAGGCCTAATGGTTTGAAAATCTGTTCAGACAAAAGTAAGAAGGCTCGCACATGCTGCTCCTGTTCAGGCAGTGATCTTCACGTGGAAACAAAAGCTCACTCTGCTTCAGGTACAATAAATGTCCTGTATATTGTAATTTATGTTTCAGTTGTGAAATTATCTATGAAATGTAAGTCAGTGACTTATGAATAATATGAGTCTTGGTGGAGGATTGGTAAGAAAGAGCAGTTTTTTTTAATGGTGTGTGTATGTGTGTGTGTGTGTGTGTGTGTGTGTGTGTGTGTGTGTGTGTGTGTTCACGCTTGTGTGTGACAGAGGCTGAAAAAACCCAGGCTCTGATGGAGCACAAACTACAGAAGCCCTTCCTGTCCTCTTCTATCTATTCACTATCCCCACGCAGCAAGCCTGCAAGGAGGCGGCCAGTCAAACACGATTCCTGGGTATGACAGCTTACGCACACTAACAAAATAATCAATGTGGAGAAACTGTTAATGCTGTTCACGATTTATACCCTCACTGGCCACTTTATAAGGAACATCTGTGCTCCTGCTCATCCATGCAATTATCCAAAAGGAAGGCTATGGTAACTCAAATAAGCACTCTTTACAGCCGTGGTGAGCAGAAAAGCATCTCAGAATGCACAACAAATTGAACCTTGAGGCAGAATCTGAGGCTACATGAGCCTTGATTTCTCTGTGACATGCAGATGGTAGCGTCAGAATTTGGCATCAACAGCATGAATCCATGAACCCAAGCTGCCATGTGTCAAAGGTCAGACTGCTGGGGTGTAATGGTGTGGGGAATGTTTTGAATTTGAATGCCACAGCCAAGCTGTGTATTGTTGCTGACCGTGTACATCCATTTATTGTGATAATGCACCATGTTACAAAAACAAGTCATCTCAAACTCGTTCTGTGAACATGGCAATAAGCTGAGTGTACTTCGATGGTCTCCACACTCACCAGATCTGAATCTAATAGATCACCAGTGGGATGTGGTAGAACGGGAGATCCGCAGAAGGAATGTACAGCTCACGAATCAGCAACCATTATGTGATGCAGTCATGTCAACATGGACCAGAATCTCAGAGAAATTTTTCCAACACCTTATGTTGGAATGATCCATGACATGAAGCTTTGAGGCTGTTCAGAGGGGCTGTCTTACCCAGTATTAGTATTAGTTATTGCTGAAATTAAATATATGAATATGAGCTCAAAGTGCAGACTTTCAGCTTTAACATGGGGGTATTTACATCCAAATCAGGTGAACAGTGAAGGAATTAAAGCACTTTTTACATGTGCTTTTTATATATGCAGTCGCATCATTAATAAATACAAGGGAACCAGTTCCATTGGCAGCCATACATGCCCATAAGATGAATTCGTATGCTTCAGATCATACACAGTTCCTTTCCTTCTCTATATTGTTTTCTTCCCATCATTCTGGTACAAGTTGATCTTTGTCTCATCTGTCCATAGGTTATTGACAAATATAAAAAGCGCTGTAATTCCTACACTGTCCCGATTTGGATGTATATACCCTCAACTTAAAGCTGAAAGTCTGCAGTGTCCAAATATTTGTGGACACACACACAAACACACACACACTATCAAACACATAATGCTGCTGCTATCATTAACATTATGAACAGTTTGTTAATCATATATATTTGCCACGATGCACAGATGTACATACTTCACTGAGCTTTGTTCTTTCCCATATTCATTGTATTTTAAAATTCTTGTTGAAAACAATGGATGGGTTTTGGCAGGTTGTTTCCACCAGGTGGTGGTGACTCTCTTTATGTTATGGTTTGGGGTTTTTTGGAGTATGTCTTTAAACCACTAGGTGGAGACCTGAACTACTCAGGTGTCAGATTGTACATTCATTCATTTATTCAAGTTGAGACTCATTTTCAGTGGTGACCTACATATTGAAATACTAACAGGGAATTAAAAACAGAATGTTGGACATAGAAGTGATGATTAATAATTCAGTATCATTTTAAAAAATTATAAAAAGTACTATTATTAGTATCTCTGAGGCTGTTAGTAATATTATCATTAAAAGAAAAACATTAAATAATTTTTTGCACAGGTCTGGGCAGTCTTAAAAGGTATGTAAGTTAAAGGAACTTCAATTTCCAGATTTGAGAAATTCGGAAATTGTCTTTGGAAAAGTATGGATATGCTATTGTCAGTGTATTGTAAATCCTCTAATTCATAAGCTTTAAAACCGATTGTCTAAAAACCATCACAGCCTCCCTAATGAACTAACACAGCCTCCCTCATGCATAATGACATTTCAGGTTTTCCCTTTCCATGATGCATAAAATGACCTTTTAAAGATAACAATAGAGAACATAGAAAGTCAGGATCGGTCCAGACAGTGAAAGAATCTATCCATCCATCCATCCATCCATCCATTTTCTGTATTGCTTATCCTACACAGGGTCACAGGGGAGCTTGGAGCCTAACCGGAGGAAACCCCGAAGCCCAGGGAGAACATGCAAACTCCGCACACACAGGGCAGAGGCAGGAATCGAACACCCAATCATGAAAGAATCCTGTAATTTAAAATTAAAAATCAAAATCTAAAATTATTAAAAACATGGACACTCATGCTTAACACGTCTGCTAACCTACAAATAACTGAATGATATGAGACTGTGATGTTTCAGTTAATCCTATTCAGTTAATTCTACTCAATTTCATGTAAAGCAAAGTTCCTCATGCTGGAACCTGCAGGGTTATCAAATCCTATGTGCCGGTATCATCTTTATTATTTCTGTAATTCAGTAAGGAGGATCAATATGTTGGCATTTACACTAGCATAACCTTGTGCAAAAGAAAAATAAGAGAGAGTTCATGTGCCTGTGGATATTTAGTCAGGAAAAACCCACTTCCCAACAGAGACCACAGTGATGCCTGGCCATTCTGTCTCTTTTGATAAAACAGTCCATTATGAAACGCTGAATCTAAAGGTTTTACTACTGAGGGTCTGACCTTCTCATAAATAAATGAAGGACAGCCTGGCTTTAGACTGCAATATAATCACTCACCACGGAATCCTTATGCAAGATTACATCGATCAGCTACTTCAGCTGTACTCCCCGATAGACTGGCCTCTTGTTAATTGAATTTTTTTATGGTGATTGAATTCCCTTCATTGAAAAGACAGGAACTTGTTTACAATACAACCAGTCTGCAATCTGTAAAACACTGGATAATGTGCACGTAACAGTTAACTCACAGAGAGATCAAATACAAAACTGGTCTTAAATCTGGGTAAAAACAGGCCATTCTTTTTCTTTTAAAGCAAAAAGGTAGAACATGTGATATAGACACCAGAGCCTAGATGTGTCATTGATATCAATTCTCAGAATGTCATTTCTTTTTTTTAGGATATGGAAGAAGAAGGCCTCAACACATTCTCAAGGTAGGTCCATTAAGTCTTCTTCCCAGTACTAGGAAGAGTTGTTGTTGTTTTACAATGACTACAGTACAAACTTCAGTGGTTATCCATATATTAATTGTAGGCATATATTCATTGGCTTGAAATATGAATGTAATTGATACACATTTTGTTTAGAACAATAACATAATGTTTTTATAATTCTATAAAAAAATTATTTTTGTGTTCATTTATGTGTTTTATGTGCATGTACATTAATAAAATTAATTAATATAAAAAAGAGTGCACACACAGATTAGTTCTCTTGATCACGTCCTGTGCTATAAGGGTTGAAAGGGTTTTGCATACGACTGCAAAGGCTAATCCCAAAGCTTATTATTATTGGGCACATGTTTAAGGTTGAGAGCGTTCCAAGTGCAGCACATTTCACAAATACACACTGTACAACTGTGATATTCAGCATATTCAATGCACCGTATATGAGCTGTGTCTTTTCTTCTCCCCAGGGAGAGTGATATGTCACTCTACAGATTTTTTTTTTAATAATATGATGCATAAACAGGCTTACAGCTTACCTTGGACATGTGCAGTTATTTTCTTGTTTAGCGGCTAAGAATGATGGGCCATATTGTCTTATTTTCTCCCTTAACTGGATCCAGTTTGATGTACAAACCAGGCTATTTGTAAAGTGTTTAGCTTCGTATACACAACTAATGTGTTCTTCCATCCTAAGGTGAACTGCTGTTTCATAAAAAGGAGAGAAAGAGAAATGGAGAGAGAGGGGGAGAGAAAGAGAGAACTCACCACACAGTATAAACCGCAAAAAATGACTCCTGATTTTATTTCAAGCATCAGACATGAAGAATGGCGCAGTCTGTTTCAGCATATCAATGCATATCATCAGCAGCTTTGAATGAAAAAAATATATGGGGTGGATTTGACGAGCCTTCTGAATTTTTTCTCAATAATTTCTTGCAAGTGGAGTGTCTTTGGCATATGATGAGAAAGAGCGTGAAGGCTCCACAATTCTATCAAGGTTTTCACTGTTTGTGCCAAACTGCTAAAGGTGCCTGAATGTGAGAGTAGGCAAAATAGCAAAAACACATTTCCTTTTCTAATGGTAGCTATTATCATTATGCAAAATATCATTACTTTTAGGATAAATTAAACAGACCACATTCTTTAATAGCACTTTCTAAACTCTTGGAGTCAGACATTTGATTGTGTTCTTTGGTGTTTAAAAAGACTATGATATGAAGCAGGTGCATGATGCCAATACCCTAATAGACTGATGGTGTCATTTCAATTTATGCCCTTTCACTTATAAAGCTGCTAAATTATCATGATAATATAACAGATGTCTTTTCATGAATTCTTAAAAACAGCTCCTGTGTACAGTCATTTAAACACGAGAAATCTTTGTATCCCCTAAATGGTTTTCTGAGGAAGCAGTTTCAGTGAAGTGCTTCATGTCAGGACTCATATCCTTGCATGCTGCACCTGCCAGCTCTAATATACTTACCTAATTTTAACTTTTCCCCATTGCAGTAGTGAATAAGATGCTAATCTTAGAGTTTGAGAATCCCTATGGGGATTCAATAAGTTGAATAAGTTGAAATTGGTTCCGCTAAAATTTGCCTACAGAGTGTTTTAACAGTTTGCATAACCTTGTGCCTTGGGATTTAAAACTACTGATTGTGAAGAAATACATAAGGATTATGCAGGCCTATGTTCCACTGAAGTATGTTCTTTCCAAAAAGATAATGATATATATTTTTTAGATAATGAAAATTCTGTACTTAGGCCCTATACTAGGGCCCATCAGCATATCCTCACTCTCCAGCACTCCTCACTCTCAGAACTACATACTGTTCTTATTAGTTTCATTGTAGTTACTGAATAAGTCATAGTATTTATTAAATAATATACACCAAATAGCCAAAAGTTTGTGGACACCTGACCATCACACCCATATGTGCTTATTGAACATCCCAGTCCAGATTTAATCCCCCTTTGCAGTTATAATAAGCTCCACTCTTCTGGGAAGGCTTTCCACTAGATTTTGAAGCATGGCTGTGGGGATTTGTGCTCATTCAGCTACAAGAGCATTAGTGAGGTCAGGCACCGATGTTGGGTGAAGAGGTCTGGCATGTAGCTTCGTTACAGTTCATCCCAAAGGTGTTCAGTGGGGTTGAGGTCAGGACTCTGTACAGGCCACTTGAGTTCTTCCACACCAACGTTGGCAAACCAAGTTTTCCTGGACCTAGCTTTGTGCACAGGGGCATTGTCATGCTGGAACAGGTTTGGGTCCCATAGTTCCAGAGAAGAAAGTCTTCGCTACAGCATACAAAGATATTAGATGATTATGTGCATCCAACTTTTGGGCAACAGCTTGGGGAAGGCCCACATATAGGTGTGATGGGCAAGTGTCCACATACTGTTGGGCATACAGTGTATATTAAAACAAATATCTGAGTAATAGTCTGTATGTTTAGAGTTTAAGAACTCTGTAACTTGTCTGCCATTAATATGTGTTTAACATTGTTAAGGTTTGATTGTATAGGTTCTACAAATAGAAGATATTTGGTGTAACTTTACAAACCACCTATTTCAGTGCAGATGTTTACATGTGATACTGAAAGTGCAAATTCCTCTGTACTGAAGACATTCCCATAATAGAAAACTTACTGACTCCTTCCACAAACGTATCTCTGCAGAAAACTTCACCATACTAGCAATTATACATTTTCTTTGTTAAATAACAAAAAGCTGTTATATGTTTATTATTAGTCTTATATAACGTGGATTGTCCCCCAAAGAAATTCCTGTGTTGTGACTATAGAATCGATAATGTATTAGAATGAGCGCATTTATATGAACCTGTGATTTGAATTACAGCAGGCACTACTGTCGGAGCTGTGCTGCTATAGAAAATTAATCAAAATCTTCTGACCAATCAGATTCATGCATTTTAACTGAGCTGGATGGGTTTATAAAGGAGGAGTAAAACACAATGGGTCATGCTGGGAAAAATAAACCATGATGAGGCGGTGTGATATAACCTGATGCCAAGCTGATTGGTCAACACCTTCTGACTAATCAGATTTGAGAATTCAACAATGCTGTTCTATTAAAACAATTAAAGTGCCAGATATTAATATCAGGGTTCCTTTGTCATAATATAATAATTAGGTATGTTCTAGCACGCCTTAAAACAGTTGTAGGTACAAGGCTACAGGCAGCTCAGCTTATGGACCTGGAGAGTGAACACAGTCTAATTAGAGATTAGATATTTAATCCTAGCAGGTGATGCACAGAGGGACCGACAGGCTGAGAACACTAACCTAATACCCAGGATCCTCTTGAGCAAACAGAAACTCTGTTTGTCTAAATGATCAGAGTGATTAATATTGTTCACTGCTACCAATGGTGGTAGTCAACACTGGTGTCATTCCAGTGCATTAATATGCTTGGTCTTCCAGAAGGTATAAATCATATCACTTACCCTGGCAACAAGAGCCCACTGTTATTACTGTAATGTAACGAGGAATGTGGCCAGGATCACTGATGTAAAAAAGCTCATCGACATAAATCTCTTCAAATGAGATCAGTCCAAATCGTTATCTCTCTCATTAATTTTTTCATCAAGCAGTGTATGGGCAGCTATCATAAATATAGAGGAAACACTTGTACCGATGGTGTCGGAAAAGCATCCATCAAAGCATCATTCCAGTCATACTTATATGCTTATTTTGCTTATGCCACAAATGCTGAGAGAGTTTAGAGATGAGCATTTGAGCTAAGACATTATATGATGTAATTACAGCCTAATATTGCAAGGATTAACACACTGTTTTTTGTCACGTGTCATGCAGCACTGTGGGGGTGGAGGAGATGGACACAGGTAAGTGAGGTAAGGGGGGGGGGGGGGGGTGTCTATAATGTGAATATACATTTTATATTGGCGATATAGATATATGTAGAGCTCAGTGCTGGTTTGCGTAAGTGTGAGAATGGTGTAGGTGGTAGAGGTGGCATAGCTTAGTGGAGAGCTGTTGACCAGTAGAGTCAGTGTTAAAAACAGTGAGGGAGATGGTAAGCAGATGCAGGCAGATGGTAAAGAAAGTAGGCTAAATGTAGGCTAATTTGTTCCTCTGAACCTATTTCAGACAAGATGAAGCCTACAGCCAGCTGCACAAGAGTATGCTGGGAAAAGTCTTTTTTTCTTTTGCTTTAATGGACCATTAACACTTTAATATCATTTTGCATGAAATGGAGAAGTGTGCTTGAGACTGTTTTTTAATCCCGCTTCTGCCTGAAGAATTCCTCCTGTAGTTAGTTAATTCTGTTGTGACCAGCGCTGTGTGAAAGAGCGCTTTCAAAGCTGCGGGTTGCACATCAGTATTCAGTACCACTCAGCTAGTTCAGATCAACAGCATATGCCTACTCAAAGAGGCTGATCCAGATTTGTTTTCTGATGCAACTGATGTCAGAGTTGAACATGGCAGAAAAAAACACCTAGACAATGCTTTAGATGTTGCATCCTCCACCCAGCATTAAGCTGTATGGAGCTTCTGCACTGTGCTGCTCACTCTCAGTTTCAGAAACAATGATTTCAGCCGAGACATCAGCTCATCCACACAAATGCATTTGAAGAACTGGTGCATCCCTAAGTATAATATGAGTTAAATATGATACATAGGTTTATGTATCACATTTATTGCATTGCAATTTATATAATTTTGTCATTAACAGTGTAGCGTTAAAAGCAATGAAGCTGGAAGCTGGTAATTCGCAGCCTGTGTATTGCATTGATTTGTGGTTTTAAATGATGGACAAGACAGCTAGTTGACTAGTCGACTATTTTTATTAATTACTGGTCAACTAGTAAAAATGAGTAGATGTGCAACCCCCAGTATTTGGTAACACAAAAAGTATGATTTCATACCTAATTCCATAAATAATACAAATAAGTCAAATTAATACATTAATAATGTAATACAAGTACATTTAGAAAACTAAGAAACATAAAAGTATGAGTAGCTATTCGGTACGAGTAGATATAAATAACAACGCACTATCCTAGAGGTTGTCTGAAGAGATATTCTTTAGTCATGTACAGAGAGAATAGAGATGTGGGGGTTTCCAGAATGAAGGGAGAAGCTCATTCCTCCACTGAGGACACAGAAGCAGTGAAATCATGCATTAAGAGCATGCTTATGATCTTAGGTTAAAGAGTTGGCAGGCAGGTGTAATTCTGAACCAGGATACATAGATTATGTGGTGCAGAGCACTTAGATACCTGGAATACAAGGACAGTAGTTTTAATTTGATTCTTACTGGAATGGAAAGCCAGTGGATTGACCTGCATGAGAGAACTCAGCAACCATGCACATAGCAGCATTCTGAATTATTTGCAGAAGAGATATAGCTTAAAGAGATAAAGCAAGCAGAGAGTTATAGTAGTGAAACCAGGAAATAACTAACACTTGTAAGAACAATTGAATGTGTCTGTAATCAGGAAAGATTGTATTTCGATGCTGTGAAGAAAGGGCATTGGATAGAAAAAAGAGAAGTAAAGTCGAATGTCATCAGTGTAGCAGTTGTATGAGAAGCCCCATGATCTAATCAGTTAATCAGTTATTTAGTATATACAGCATGGGAAAACAAAAGTGGACCAAGTACTAACACTGGGGTGACTCCAGCATTGAGGCAGTGATGAGATGAAACTGAGCTCCTCTGCTGTCTTTGTTAACAGTCGGGTCAGGGCATAGCTCTTCCTCTATTTCCTCTACATATTACACCATGCAGTGGGTTTGCAGTTAATGTTAGAAATCCTAAACAAACTTTCTTTAAAAAAAATGTAAAGCTAACAAGTTCATCACCAACTTAACAAATCTCAATTCATTTTAGCGTATACACATTGATTTTCTAATAGATTCTTGTTCTCAGTCCTCATACATTCTTCTTATTAGCAGTATGGCTCTTTTGTGGGACACCATAGGAATAGATTTAGGAATAATTATAAGCATCTTTCATTTAACTGACCTGTTGAGTGCTGTTACTTTATGATTGTGTTATTTCTAAACTGCTTTTTGAATTCTGGGAACTTCATTAGCACTCTAAATAGACAATATTCATATCAGTTGTTTTGATATCAGTTTTTATCAGTATTTATTAATTTGCATATTGCTAATATCTTCGTTAATCTTCTTTTTGGTTGTTTTTCTCTTCTCTGTCAGAGTCAGACTGGCAGATTCCTGCTCCAGAACAGTGTTTGAGGATGCAGCTGTGAGCCCACTGGAGGAGAACTGCATGTCTCTCAGCAGTGAAGAGACAGATTAAACACACACACACAAACATTGACAAAAAGAACACTATCATTATCTACAAATGTAGAAGGTACATCATGCACTGTAAGCACATAATACCAAATGACAGCAACAAGAGCGCCCCATATATTTAATTAGCTTATTTCTAGTGTAACTGATCTATTAATTTGTGTTTTCACAACATTAGAAAGAAAAGACTGCAGAGCTTGGAGCTCAGAGACACTAGTATACTGTTCAACTAAACCATATTTTGCATTGTTTTTGCAAAACGTGGCTTATTAAAATTGCAGCTGTTCATATAAATCCGTTTGCTCCCTGCTGAAGGTTTACAGATTTGCTGGTGTTTTTTCACCAGCAGACTTTATATTTTGTAGCCTTTATATGTGACCAGCTTCAAGAAAATCTACATACAGAAAATTTGTAAAATTTGTTATCCACATTTTAATACAAAAAAAATTAATTACACACTCAAAACTAAAGATACAGTGACATTTATAGATTCCGAAAAGAATTTTTCACTGTAAGGGTCTGAAAAATAATTTCCAGTTATAAAATCCTTCTATATGATATATCCATGCATTTATGATATTGTAAAACTAAAAAAATGAATGAATGGTCAAAGAATGATCAGTTAAAATGCTCTTTAAAGAACCAAAAAAAGTAGTTCTTTTACAGTAAAGAACCTTTCTAGCATCTTTGATTTTTAAGAGCGTACTAGTGAAATGGTCATTAATGATGGTTGAGTGATCTCATACATAGATACAGATCAATTCTGGCATTTATAAAGACCTAAAGATTTTACAGGCCTAGGTCTTGGTAATATGTCAAAAAATATCATTACCTCAATACTTAGGCATCTTTGTGATACAATTTGTATAGCGGCATTTAGTTTTGTTAAAGCATCATCAAGAACATTTTATGAAAAGCTATAAGTTTAGAGATTTTTTTCATTGAAGATTGACAAAAATTTAAGTGATTAGCTAGGGAAAATAACACACTCAGTACACTCAGTACGTTTAATGTCCAATCAGGTGCTTGTAACAATGAGTAACAATCAAGTAACAAAAGCACTGACAATACTATTGATATGCACATGCAATACTCAGACAAGTGCATCATGATGTTAGATCATAGTCATTTCCCCCAGCCCTCCACTAGCCTTAGAGATGATTATTAACACTGTGTTTAAACTGGGTTCTGCCCGTGTCCCCATCCCTGAGACATAGCGCTCATGGTAATGACAGATTTTTTTCTTATAAGGATAGCAGGGTAACTGATGCTGTCACTCTTTTAGCACTAATCTACTGACAAAGCCTCAGGTGTGCCGGCTCACAGTTGCTCCGATGGAAATCCTTCAGAAATTGTTTATTATCCGTATGTTCAGAACTGTTATATATATATTGTAGAATTATATATAATTATAGCAGCAATTAATCACAGTGTCTGAATTTGTGAGATTTATCCAATTTTTTATCATTTACTTACCTTATGTAGATTTATATAGTTCTGTGAAATCTCTTTGATGGCTTGCTTTTCATTTCATTTGAAAAATGTGCATTATGGTGTTTTATAGTTATTTACAATGGAATATGTTGCCATTTAACAGTCTCAAATGTGCAAGTTTGAAGGAAATTACTCTTGAGCTCTCGGAAATGTGTACAATAAGTCATGTTTTCCTGCACATCTAGGACATTTTCTCACTTTCCACCAGAAAGCAATTGATGGGAAATCCATCTGCTGACCGCGCACTGAAAAGCTCCTCATTTATACCTGCTTTTCTGTCCTTTTTCTTCCAAGGTCAAACTATAACAGAGGCACAATGAAGGTGAATTCCTTCCTTTTTCTCGAGAAGTACAAAAGGTCAAACAGGTGGTTTTACTTCTCAGTCAGTTTTTTCCTTGTTATCTTAGACTTATTTTTTGTTACCTGCTTGCCGTTAGTATGAAATACCAAATTTAGGTATTTCACCTTTTGTATAGTTTTGTATAGGTTTAATATGGTTTTGGACATTTTTAATATATTTATTAATTTATGTCTGTCTCATAACATTTAAAATAATTAGGTTGCATATCTTAATGGTTTATATGACATGTTATTTCAGCTTATTTTGTATAAATGAAGACATTTGTGCTCCACCAGCTTGCATGCACCATGTCAGTGCAGAGTCCTGCATGACTACAGAGATACTAAATGAAGGACATTCCATTTATACACATCCAGTTTATATGTATATGATGCATTCAATCTAATACAAGAAACTGGGATGATTCATACACGCTGGAGAGCAAAGTAATTATTTCCCGTGTAATTTTTAACATTTTGTGGACAACTGTGGTTAATTAATTTGATGGTGCTATTTTTTTTTTAAAGATCTATGCAAAGTTTAAATTTACACAAACAAAGTATTGTGTAATCTATTGTATATGGTATTCAAATCAATCAATAAAGCACTGAAAATGTAATATATGTTCAGAATTTTGTTGAAAATGGAATCTGTACAACATATTTTAAAAAGTCAGAATAATAAGAGCAGAACTTTTGAGTGATCCTTCACAAAACAGATGTAGAGTCATCCTTCTTGTTTCTGTTGTGAGCTCTCGAATATGTTCCCCAGATGGCTGCAGCGATAATTGGCAGAGAGATTTATGACTGTGTCACACTGTATGATCTTTACTGACTCATGCTGGTCACCTGCAGTGCACTTCTGCAGTTGAATCAATTTAGCACCCCGAGTCAAAGTTTCCCACTATGCCATGCAGCTGGTACATACAGCACCCTTCATTTCATTACAGCCCAGTCAGTAGAACATGCTGTCAGTGCTTTTGTCACTATTACTTAGGAGGGAAATATTTTTGGCTTAGTTTTTTTTATTATTATTATTATGTGAGTGAATCTTGTGGTGCATGTTGCCTGTATTTATACACTGATGTCATCATCAGCGTCTAACTTCTGTAAACTACCTGATTTCATGTCATGCCATTATAATAATAATAAAAAAAACTAAGCCAAATAAGTTAAGCTATAGCATGTATATATACACTCACTGTCTACTTTATTAGGAACACCTGTACACTCATGCAACTATCCAATCAGCCAATCATGTGGCAGCAGCTCAATGCATAAAATCATGAGCTTCAGTTAATGTTCACATCAAACATTAGAATGTGGAAAAAATGTGATCTCATTGGCTTTACCCCATGACGTGGGGAAAACTATCACACACACACACTGAAAGGCAGATTAGGCAGGTGCAGTCATAATTTCTGATTTTTCTTAAGTGTTTCAAGTCCTTAATGACCTACTGGGTTCATGCCCTGCTTCCTCCGAATACCAAACATGTTAACAGTTATAATTCTTTCAATAAAACAAACAAACAAAAAACCTTATGATTGTATCATCTGACCTTTTTACTTATTTTGGCACGGATTGGATCAAAGCAAATCAAAATCAGGCATCAGGTCCTCAAATTTGGTGCATGGTGCTCTGTGATGGAGGGTTTACTCATGACTGACGCCCAGTTTTTCCAAAATAGGCCACAAATCCACCACGACTCTAGTCAGGATAAAGCCTTACTAAAAATAAGAAACAAGATTCAGGATTTAAATAATGATTTTGTTTAAACTAATATGTTGCACTAGTTGTACTATATGTGCAAGAGTTTAACACTGATAAAATTAGTCATTAGTTTTCCACATAACTTTATTCAAAAACTTTGCTTTTATTTGAATACTGTATTTGTGGCATAATATTCAATGAACAAAACCAAATGCCAGTCTATTATTCAGTAATCTTTATTGTAATTAATAATGTAGAGGAACAGAAGATAGCAAAATCTGAATATTTCAATTTTCAAACAAGAAAAAAAAAAAACGAATAAAGAATTCAGTAGAATTTTGAATTTAGCTCTATGCACCATGCATGTGTCATGACTAACATCTGATTTGATGTGTAAACTTTCTTGTAATGATCTTGGTAACTGTATAAATTATGATCTGTAGTCAAACTTGATTTACAGTAGATGAATTATAAGCATTAGCTAATTATAAGCATTACAGTCATTCCACATAGCTCATATATACACACATATATATATATATATATATATATATATATATATATATATATATATATATATATATATATGAGATCTATAGCTTCAGAGTCTGTCATAAAGTTAAGGCCAATTTCTTGAAAGCATGGTAGTGTTTAAATTATGTTGTGTTTTTATGAAGACCTTTTTGAAAAAATTTGCTATACTGTTTATGTATTATATGTATTTATTGCTGGAAAATACTAATGGCAATAAGTTGAATTACTTAAACTTTGCACAGGTACCTCCAAAGTGACAGAAATGCTATTTTCGGTTACTGTTTTGTCATATAAAATTAACAGTGTTGCACGCAGTCAGTATTTTTAGACAATATATACAAGCCAATGACTAACATGCATTCTAACTAATATTTCTGAGACTTAACTTCACTACTTATTTAGCTCTAGTTGTGAGCTTTAAACACTGAAACATTCTCACACATACATATAGTCGTACCAGTATAACCCAAACCTTTAAATCTGTATGTGAAAAACAATACAGCAAACAGTTTGCAATGATGAGTAATGCTTTATATTAAAATTCCCTTTAGTAACATTTACTACACGATTTAACATTAACAAAACAAACTTCAGCATTAATAAATTATAAATAATGTTAAATAACAAAACAACATTAAATGTTTTGTTTGTTTTGTAACACTTAATTTCAAGGAACACACATTAGGGGTAATGAAGGGCTTGTTCTTTGTTCAATAAAGCCCAAATGAGATACTTTTAATTGATTTATTCACTTTGAATTAGTGTTTATTCATCAACAATTCATAATTCGTCATTGGGGATGTGTTCTTTGAAAAGGACTAAAACACATTATCAGTTATGACAAAATTGTCTTTTGTAAAACTTGTTTAGTGCTTTTTAGCTTCTAATAAGTGATGACGAAAACTTGACTTTACAATATAGAACACATTGTAGTATTAGTGATTTATTCAGCTTTTATAAGCTCCTAAAATAAACTGCAGGTCACTTGATGCTACCTAGAATCTACATGTCACCAATTACAAACTAATAAGAGATTTAGATGATTAATTTATGCCTGATAATTTACATAACAGAGCATTTATTGCACATTATCACAACTAATAATGCATCTATTAGACATTTTCACAAAACAACTCACCAAATATGAACCAGTACAAACCAAAAAAGTTAACCAGTTCACCAAAATCTGAACCAGTACAAACCATTTACGAGTGTCTAATTTGGGGTTTACTGAACAAAGAACAAGACTGTAATTAACCCAGAATGTGTGTTCCTTAAAATAAAGTGTTACTTTTTTTTTTTTTTTTTTTTTTTTTTTAATTTTAACTAAATACACCTGCATTATTTCATTCAAGACTAAAAATAATATAGTAAGTCCACAAAAAATGACCATAAATGAAATTACAGCATTTTACTAAAATAATAATCAACTGAACTCAGGTCTCCAGATGTAAATACTGGACTTCACCATTCAGCAATACTTATGAATTTTATCACACTGCAAATATTAATATTAACCACTGCAAATATTAATACAGGCTTTATTCATATTGATCTGTATTGACACATATTTATATGTACAGATGAAATAAACATTTCATAATGAAAATATTAATTATTTGGTTTATTTGGTTCGTTATTTTTAAAAAGGCATTAATTACATATTTAACATTACTTATGGTATAATAATGCAAAGTTTATGGTGTGTTAACTAAAGCTAAAATGATGATAGTTAAGGATGCCTTAATGTAAAATGTTACCCAAACTATCCATATATACTTATAGTGCAAACAAAGCATTTTTTTTTTAAAAGTTTTAATCAGTTCTGGTGTACTCAAATCAAAAGTGCATTCATCATATATCCAACAGTGACACGGCCTTCTAATCTTTCTATTGTATAAGTATTTTCTAAGAAAACTTGTTTTAGGAACATTTTTGGCCATGATGGCACAAGAGCTTACGTTAATTATGTGCCAGAGTGCACACTTGGCTTCATTCAGCAGTTTCAGGGGCTGTGACCGGGTGTTCACGCACGCACACACACACACACACACACACACACGCACACACACACACACACACACACACAAACGTGGAACCATTAAAAACCCTGTTCTTCTACAGTAGCCTTTCACAGGACCACACAGTACCATATTAGAAACACAATGTAATCACGTGATCCCAGAATGAAAAGTGTGCACTGTAATCACACTGAATGAACATAAAACCCAGTGGGAATGAGCTCCCTTAATACAGCTCTACTTCACTTTATGTACAATTACCCTACAGGAATAGACTGCTTTTGACACATTGAGCGTGCATGCTCATAGTTGTGGGATGGAAAGTTCTAGCTTCAGTGGCAGCCAGTGTGAATAACGGTTCCTTGTACATGGCATCCTGACTCTGTGGTGGAGAAGGTTTACAGCAATGTAGCATCATGTTGACAGTGGGAAGAGCAAACATCTTCACTCGTCCGATTAGACCTCTATGATGTTGATAGATGGCACAGACTGATGAAACTGCAGAGCACAGGGGAAATAAGAAGAGGAAATGTCACTTAAAGGCCCATTTCCTTAATCTAGCCATCATTTGTGCACTTGTAAGGAAAGGAGTGGTTCTGTCAGACAGCACTGATAGATAGCTTGGGATAAGACAGCCCACACCATACTGTGTACGCAACAATGTTGGATACGCCTAATAAAGAAATTATAATTCGGAGGCTGGCCAATGAGGCATACAAGGAAAACTTGCAGGAGTACATAACTAAATAGGCACTGAAATATAACAGAAAGGTTTGGTGCCATTATGTCTGACATGCTGCTAATGTCTTATTGGATCCTTCAAAAGCGATAATGAATTTATCACAGGGCTAAATGCATTTATCACACACTGATGTGCATTAACTACATACATGGACAGGCTGAAAAGGCAGCAGTAATGTTTAACAAGTGAGGACGGCAAGTGCTTGGCATCCACAGAGAAATGGAGGTCGAAAAAGGAAATGGTAGAAAGATCAAAGGCCTTTATTGTCGGGTTCTGCTCCTCCTGGGTACATGATCTATTTTAAAAGTAGGTCAGTTTCACTGCAGTTTTTTATGTCGAGACATTTGCAATGCAAAAACCATCTTGTTCTCATCACTTATAAGAGAGAAATACACTCACCAGGGTTGAAACAAAAAAACCATCAATATCATATCATAAATCATTTTCTGTAATTTTAACATGCATGGTGATTGTGTCAGCTTTTGCTAGTCATTAGTTACTGTTATCTCTGAAATTAACTGGTGGTTTAATATATTGAACTGTTTTCTTTCTGTTTTTCAGTCCATGTCCTTGTGTGCATTCATCATAAGGTCCTTGCAAAACTCTAAATATATAATAAATGTGTAGATTTCATCAATCAGTAAGATTGACAGGCCATGGATAGCCTGAGAAACAAAAACTAAAAAAAAACAATGTTCTCTCCCTCCCTCCCTCCCCCCATCTCTGTAACTCAATAATGAAGAACGCAACATCTTTAAACATTAAAAGTCATGACAGTCACTATTTGTTCAGTCTCTGACTTTATAATTAGTATTGCAAAAGTACAACAATTGATTCTTGAAGACAGTCTTGGAAGAATAAAGTCGATCAGGTTTATATGAAAATGTGTTTTGCGGCATTGATTTCAGTGTTGCCTAAAGCTAAAGAGCTTATGGACCAGAAAAAACTTAATTTCTATTCATTTTTTTTACTGATATTGAAACAATACTAAAGATGACCAGCCTAACATGAAACTTAATGTGATGAAGGTAACAATGTTTTTATTAAGGAATGAAACACAACATTGCATGCTGTTATAGTAAAATAATCCATAGCAGGGTGGTGTTATTATTTTCCTATAACAGCACATCACAAAGAGTTTTATTTCTCTTACTTTAAGCAATCTGTCAATGATTACAATTTTTAATTAATTAACGAACCATTTATAGTTACATTTAATGTGGTGAAACATCCGAGAGACAAGTTAATTCCTGTTATGACTTTTGTTATAGCAGTTATAAAGAGTTCTTTCCTCTCCAGCGTCTCTTTTTCTCTCTCTTTTAGTTATTATGGCAAATAAAGCTTGTTATGTTCCTGACAAACTGGCAAGTGCAAAATCTTCTGTCCTGAAGACTTTCCCATAGCGGAAAACAATGTTTACAGAAATAAACTCTCATGTTTTGTTCTTAATAGTATGTGCATGAAAGACCTGTTTTAAACATGATGTTAGCATTTTTTATTTTGAATTCTTGAATCAGTTTGGTCAGAAGATATTGATTAAATTTCTAATTCATAACACAGGTTTATATTAATGGGCTTATTCTAATGCTTTATTGCAACTCATTTACAAGGACTTGTATGGGTGCATGCTCCACAATAATCTAAAGCTCATAATAAAAAAAAATTAAATTAAATTAAATATGGTTATGTAACAAAGAAATATGCATAATCATTGATATGATAAAGCTTTATGTAAGATGATGTTTATTTATCATTTAGTTAAATAACAGTCAGTAAGTTACCAATAATGAAAAAGCTTATATGATGAGCATTTAATGCCAGTTTTAGTTTGGTGTTGTATTGATATAAAATCCAGAATGATAGCTGGGGTCAATGTGAACTCCACTGCAGTGAACAGAACATGAGGGTTCCCTGACCTTGCTCCTGAGCAGTCCTCCACTGTGGTGCTCTGGTGTGCTCCTCTCAGACAACGGCTTCACCTTCTCTTTACTGTTACTGTTATCGCTGTCCTTGATGATGTCATACTGCCGGCAGAAGAGCGCGATGACCGCTAAGAGGAGAGAGCAATCAACATGCTTCAACACCACACAGAGTCTGCAGAGCCAGAACTTCAAAGATCAATAAAGTCTCTGGGTCCTTGCGAGGCTTAGAGCTCACAGAGACAGACGTGCAGAGAGCTCAGAGAATCATTTGTAATGCAAGTGAAATAGACATGATGATAAGGTTGTGTAGTCTATAAAGGTATGACCTTATTGAACTAAAGCAAGATGTATCATGTCATCTGTCAGGAAAATAAGCTTGAACATTGTCATCAGTAATGATGAAAAAACCTGTAGGTAACTAATGAAGGTTCATTATAATCTATAAATTGTACCTTACACAGCCATAGTCCACCAGTTAAACAATAAGCCAACATAAAGTATGTAGGGCACGTAGGCTCCTGCAAGCACCAGTGATAAAACTTGTCATAAAGAATTATTACATTGAATGCCTTTCTGGCACAGTGGCACAGCAGGTAGCGTTGCTGCCTCACAATTCCATAATCCCTCGTTTGATACTGAGCTTGTGTTATTGTCTTTGTGGAGTTTGCATATTATTTCCTTTGTTTTGCATTGCTTTCCTCCAGATTCTCCAGTTTCTTCTCACCTCCCAAAAACTTGCTACAGGTAGATTGATGCCTCTAAATTGCCCTTAGCTGTGTGTGTGTGTGTGTGTGTGTGTGTGTGTATGTGTGTGTGTGTGCATGATGCCCTGTAATGGACTAGTTTCCCATAAAGGGTGTATTCACTCTTCACAAAGTGTTCCTGGGATACGCTCTGAATCCTCTGGAGTCTTGACCAGGATAAAGCAGTTACTAAAAATGAATAAATGATGTATGCTTTTTTCTCTAGTCTTGCCCTGTTTGATCAATAATATTTCAGATGTGGTCTTTAGTTTTATGGATAGCCCAAAGAGATACATTCAAAGTACTAACAATTTAGCATCATAAACTATAGTATAGTATAGTATCTTATGTAGTAAAATATACATTTTCATATAAATGCATTTTAGTGGTCAAGCAGAATATATTACAAAACATGATTCACTGATAAACAGTTAATGCTCAATCAAACTGCTGCACTATTATATTTCTAATATTTTTTTGGTGAGCACAGCTGCAAACTGGAAAAAGACCAGGTGACTGGAAAAAGACTGGGTAGCTGTCCAATTTCCGTGAGCCTGTGCCCCCTGCAGCCTCAGATTCCTGTACTTGGCTGACAGGAGTGGAACTCAATGATCACCCATCTGAGATGCTTTTCTGCTCACCATGGTTGTAAAGAGTGGTTATTTGAGTTACTGTTGCCTTCCTTTCAGCTCAAACCAGTCTCACCATTCCCCTCTGACCTCACAAAACAACACAACACATCACCCACAGAACTGTCGCACACTGGATATTATTTTATTTTAGTGCCTTTTCTGTGTAAACTCTAGGGCCTGTTGTGCGTAAAAGATCCCAGAAGATCTGCAGTTTTTGAGATATTTAAACCATCCCATTTGGTACTATCAACCATGTCACAGTTAAAGAGAGCATTTTTCCACATTCTGTTTTTTGATGAACATTAACCAAAGCTTTTGACCTGTATCTGCATAACTTTATGCATTGTGCTGCTGCCACATGATTGGCTGATTAGAAAATTGCATGAATGAGCAGGTGTATAGGTGTTCCTAATAAAGTGGTTGGTGAATTTATATACAATATGTTTATTTTATGAATAGCTTAAAATGAACAGGAAAAACATTAAATCTTTAATCACAATTGTATAATAATTCATTGTCAGGAAAAAAAAGATAATTGTAACACATTATTGTAGCTGTTTAATTATCTGTTTAAATGCTTTGTGAAAATAGAATTCCGTCTGATTATACACTTTGTAGTGCTTACGTTGTAAAGGTTCAGGTTTGTCAGGTCCTTTGACAAAAAGGGGGTTACAATGGCTTAGAGATACAAATGAAGGATAACCTCTTACAAGTCCTTTTTAACAGACACTCAGTGCTGTGCAGTAAGGTAATACTAATCAGTTAAGGTAATACTAATAGGAACAGTGGTGCTCTTAGGAGCATTTATGCCGGATGAGTTAGGTTCGAAAATTTGGAGTAATAATCAATGTAAATCTCATCAGCATTAATGCCTGACACATTTTAAACCATATTATTACAGTGGTTTTAAGAAAGGTAACAGACAATTAACAATAATTTGAGGTCAAAGCTTCATACTTTCAGACGTTGTAATTCATAATCAATAGTCAGAAATAATGAGAGACTGAATTTTAGAGACTTTTAACCTCGTACCTGCCCACATAAGCAGCACCACCACAATGATGATCATCTCTCCTGTTTGCAGGTTTCTAGACTTGTCCAGACCTTCAACAGTTGGGTCATCTATAAATACAGAAATAGACAGATTAGATTTTTTTCAACTTTTTCATAACATAAACTGTAGACCAGAGGAGTGACAAACAATTATCTTCTTTTGAAAGAGAGATTATTTTTTAAAATATGCCCTTAGTATGCAGGCTAAGGCTTTTGGTGATTGAATTTCTACATCAGCCTTCAGCATGTAGCACAGCATTGGCCAATTTAGCCAGCATCCTCATTCTGTCCAATCAACCAGAGCGTGGAAGAAGTGTTTGCCTAACCAGCTATCTGTCTAAATCATTAATCCTGTGTTAAGTGAATTGACTTTAGCATTCTATCCTCTTCCTCCTATCTTTTAACCTGTGTGGAAGTGGTCCAGGACATCACTTTTCCCAATTGATCCTTCTTAGTGGATAAAGATGTAGCTGGCTCATATGTGCTGACTGTCATAACTGAGAAAAGGAAAGGATGGGTGGAAAATAGTTTCGCCTGAGCAATTACTGAGAGAGGCCATTCATCATTTATATCACCTCAATTTCCAATTACGAGTGAGTAGTACTGAAACACTCGCTCTGCACCGATAAACAGTCAGAACGAGCGACAACCAAGCCATCTCTCTCATCACTCGCCTCGATAAATATTTATGACACTGAATAGGAGAATTCCTGCATGTCTCTAGAAACACAGGAATTGCCTTACTATTTTAAATGGAAAGGATGCTTAATGCTCTGCTAGTGTTCATCTGCTTAGATAAGGAGCCATACTGAATGTGGGGTTGTTTTTAGTTAGCATGGTAAAGGCTGCTCAGCCAATTAGTGAGTAACTTTTGGTGTTTAGATAATACCAGGGTGTGCTAGACAACATAATGCTGCCTTGCTGCCTACTGACACCTATTCAGTGCTAAGCAGCTGTTCATTAGTTCCACTAGATTGAGATTTGTGCAAGGATTCTATCTGTGTGGAGCCCTAGAGGGAACAAAACAAACTAAGCAAAAAAAAAGGACAGACTCAAAATACACCAAAATATACAGTATGATGCAGGCATAAATTAAATGCTTCAGAGATGCTGACGTTATCTCAACAATTTGTGCACTGCAATGGCTATCACAACCCACATCACAAGAAAAAGCTTGGGGAAAAGGTTTCCTGCTGCAGAGGCAATACTTCTGATGTGGTAGCATTTCAAATGGATCAAGGGAGTGTGGATATGAGTCTAGTATTGTGAACGCTTGCCAAGAGCAGCATGTTACTTTAACAGTCATGACAGTGCATCAAAAAGGGTTTTGATCAGGAGGATCTTCTTTCTTTACAACACTGCAAAAGCAGTTTTTTTTCCACCTTTCCAGTTTCCTTTGAAGTAATGATGTCTAAGAGCAATGGTATCTAATGGGAATCAGAATACATGACCACTCTAACATGTTTCACCAAAGAGGATATCTAAAATACTGAATATCAGTCAGACTATGGGTTACAATTAAACTATGTTTTAATCCAATGCCTTCTGGATCTTACAGGTAATTCTGCACTCTGCATTAAGAACAAGGAAAAATCTGAGAATAAGAAAAATAATGAGAAATATATTTCATATTTATCATAGTGAGACTAATTTGAATGAAATCAATGATGCGTTAGGGATGTGTAGCCTATTTTGATTCTAAAGCTAATTAAAATGCTTATCAGATGCTTATGTTCATCAGATCAACAGATCTTGAATGAATGTTTGGTTCCTAAATTAGTTGAAACTGCAAGAAAATGCTTTTTTGTAGCATCATCATTGAAAAGCCCAAAGGCACATAAACTACTGCAACACTACAGTATATACCTCACTGTGTTTCTGAGTTATGAAATATAGTTTGGGATGACCAGTACCACGTTTTCTCCTTTCAATTCAATTTCAGAGCTCTGAGCATCAGCCAATATCCAATAATGACGCAATACTACTTGCAAATCAGTTCAAGTTATGCAAAAGAGGCCTGATGGTGTCTGGCTTTAAGGCAAGTTTTGTCCTGTTCTCACGTGACATTCAATTCAATTCAATTCATTTTTATTTGTATAGCGCTTTTTTACAAAGGTCATTGTCTCAAAGCAGCTTTACACAAACAAATAACATGTTATCCGATCCAATCTGGTCTAATATTTCAAGATTTCAAAGATTTCAAAGCGTTTATTGTCATGTGAACAGTGAGGAAACCAAGTTTCCCTGAACAATGAAATTCTTCCTTTGCTGTCCACATTGAATGCCAAGATAACAGAACTATATAGAAATAAAAAATAAAAACAGACATGCACATACATACAAACAAACATAATAAAGTGTAGACTATGTTACAGAAGTAGAAATATAGATTATATATATAGAAATATAGACTATGTACATCTGTATGTGTGAGTGTGCAATGTTGACTTGTGTAAATATTGACTTATGTACAAAACAATACAATACAAATACAAAAACAAAAAACAAAAACAATAGTACAGTAATATTGATAGTTGTATAGAAGTAGTTGTACTGGATGGGTACACTTCTAATAATAGTTGATTGTAAGTTATCTCTACAAACAGTGAGTTTTGTAAGTCAGTCTTTCATCTGTGTGTTCCTGTTTGCTGTTCTTTAAAAACAAACAGTACTAAGATGAAGCAAATGTTTTTCATTGTTAATATGTGGAGGATCGTAAGAGGAAAAAAATGTATAGTACTATATTTATGTATCTTCATTCAAAAACAATTGGGTTTATTTATCAATCCTTTAGTAAAGTTATGTGTAAATGTTTGTGTAAGCCAAACCAAAATTAAAATTTCCACCAGATATACAAAAGTTTATATATTTGTTGAATGCCAATCATCAATCATCTGTAAATTACTAGGCGTGTGCACAGCATAGCTGATTTGCATTTGGTGATGCCCATAAAACTCCATAAAAGGCAAAGCTCACAGAGCTGAAATGACAAGTAAACAGCAAAAAGAGACTCTTACGGGAAGAAGTGGAAGCTATTTTAACTCATGTGTATGCCATTAACAATGGCATAGACATGAGATGTGAATTAGGTGAGTAGAAAAGAAAATGGTTACATCTGAAAACAGAGATAAAAAATAACTATAACCTACTTTACCCACACCATACATCACACAGGGATTTTTTTTTTAATACATAGCAATGTGTCTCACCCTCCCATACACTGTTTTGGAAAAGCAGGAGGGTGTTTTGAAGTTACACAGCACATTAGGGAGTATACTTGCCAGATCGGTCACTTATAGGTCACTTAGTGCTGGCTCTAATAAAGTGTTGCACAGCATTAAAAGAAAATGCCATGGCACATTGAACTAATTTAGACAAGTTATTGCCTATCCTCCTTTTATACAGTGGCAATCTTAATTGAATGACTGGTTTTGTTTGTCTTAATTTATCAATTTATGTTGGCTTGCTTTCTTTTTTCATATTATTATTTTTTTTATGAAACGACTTGGACTTACAAAAGTTTGATTAAATTTGTGTGCGTGTAACTGACATACACAAGCGATTTAAACTTGACAGCATAATCCATATACTGTATAATATCTGAGATATAAATATAAGCTAAACTTTTTAATAACAGTTTCTAACAGGAGTTGTGATTCCTATATGAATTTCAGTACTAAACCTCTTTTATATATTGTTCTATATTTATATAAAATTGAAATTCACATCATTGTATGATGTTTGTGTGATAAATGTGAAATAAGACCATGAATGTTTGTCCTTTCAAAACTGTATCTAGCTGAATTTATACACGAACCATATGCATATTGTGGTCTCCCCTTTACAGGGTTATTTAATACTAAGACCCTATTAGAAGAGAGAATTATTGCCAATGTGCAGCGTCAGTTAACGTTAAATATGCACTTAGATGATGCTATTGTCTGGAATTCTGGCCACATAGAAGAAATAAAAACAGCCAAAATATTGATTATGTGTTCTCATAATGGCTTGACCCTAAATAACCAAATAAATCAAATTAAGATCCAATCTTATACATTGACTGAATGTCAACTTGTGTTCTCCATTTCCTCCATTAACATTAGCTGGCTATCTTCATTACATATTTGACTTAAGATAATGTATTTAGAATTTGCTCCATACTTGTCTACAGCTATATATAAAAAAATTATGAATGATCCAAAGAAAGTGATTTGGGTTGCTACTCGTTTGGAAGAATAAATAAAAATATTTGAATATTCTTATAACTGCTAAAAGAAATAGCCCTGCTTTTGTCTTGCTATTGGTTTGTTGTTGTTCTACTGTTTTACTAACTTGGCAGGAAAAAAAATACAAAGCTTACATGCACGCAATTTGCACAGTCAGCTGTACGGATCAACTGAAATCAGTTCATTAGTGCAGTGAGGTGAGGTGAATATCAAGTTCATTGCACTGAATGTCAGAAAGCTGATCAGAAACTGCAGCAGATATAGAGAGTTTCCCGCGGTCATGCATGATGGCTCCATCTATAATTAAACAGGAGATGAGAACAGAGAGACTTGTGAGTGTAGGAGGATTCTCTCACACTCTGCTGCTCAAATTTTACTTTTATATACTCGTTAAGTTGATTTTGTAAATAAAAGATTTATGTCATGGATAATTCTTAGAGTATGCAATTTTGTTGACCTCAGTTTAGTGGGTCAGTAAAGTAGTCAGTATCTAGCAAACGTGTTTCTTCATTCTGCAGGAACTTTGAGTGATTCACTTTACAGTCAGACTCTAATTTACAACTGACTTGGACATAATACTTAATCAGCCTTCCTAATTAATTTTGTATCACTTCATTTTAATGAGTTAATTTCAAATTGCACTTGACTAAGCAGTGCAGTTTTAGACTGAATGTAAGCAATGATCAATAGAGAGCCCTTAATTCAGTTATGAAGGGCTTGGTAATTAGCTGATAAGTTGAATCAATTGTGCTGGAGCAGGAAGAAAAAAAATGAGATTGTGCAGGCCTCCATGACTGAGTTGTAAACCAGAGGTCTCATAGGCCTGCATACAAAATACACACACATCCAAAATGTAAACAACTTGCTATGGACTCTTCTTCTTGTTGATGGGAAGGTTTAATTATAGCAGCTATAATTAACAGGCTCATAGCCTACAAATCACAACACAAATCTAAAGGTATAGGCTTTAGTACCTTGGTTCGAGCTGTTGGAAGGGAAGCGGTCTGACTTCTTGAGGGTTTTGAAGTGGACACGCTTGCTGGCCTGACTTTCTCCATACAGGCCGATAGACTGGACCTGGACTATGTAGTCTGTTTCCTCCTCAAGGTCCCAAAGCACACAGGCCCTGCTGGTGGTGTTTACCTCCCGGATAAACCGCTGCATGTGGCCATCTTGCTTCTGGAACCACAGTAAACACGGTGGCCTTTAATTAGTCCTTTCTTTATTCTGCTTTTATATTATATTATTATAATTTCAATGAAATTATATTATTTTAATTTCAACAATCGACCTTTTTATTGTTGCACCTCCTAACACAGATGAGAGCAACTCACAATTAAAAGACAAATTAGATGCATAGATGCATTAACGGTTTTGTTTTTAATGTGTAGAAAAAAAAAAAGAAAAAAAAAATATATATATATATATATATATATATATATATATATATATATATATATATATATATATATATATATACATTCACACAATTGTCTAGAATGTGTTTGTATACTTTACCATGACCTCAACCCCACTGAACACTTTCAGGATGAAAGGATGAACACTTTCAGGCCTCCTCACCCAACATCAGTGCCTGACCTCACTAATGCTCTTGTGGCTGAATGATCACAAATCCCCACAACCACATTCCAAAATCTAGTGGAAAGCCTTCCCTGAAGAATGGAGGTAATTAAGGTAATGGAGGTAATAGCAGCAAAGAGGGGACTAACTCTGATTAATGAACATGGTTTTGGAATGGGATATTCAAGAAGCATATAGGTTTTGGCCATATAGTGTACAATGAGGTTAGGAAAATTCTAGGATTTGCCAGAAAATTTGCCATTTTCCTACATGAAACAATGTTTGGGGAGTCTATACACCTAAGACATGAAGTGAAAACCAAATCATAACTCATTTCCCATTATCTTTAGTAAAGAAATCTTTGATGGAAATATGGCGTCTAGTATGTATACAGTCTGTCACTCCTGGGAAGTTTACTTAGCCTGGATACAGCAACAGAAGTTGCTGTTCAAAAATGGTAAACTCTGAACTTCTTTACATGCTGTTGGCTCTCTGACCTCATATACTAAACAATCAGCTTCCTAGGAAACATGCCAAATGCCAGTTCTGAACATATGGAGACACAGTTGATTTTGGGTCAGATATGAAGGCCTGGGCTCCAAATTTACTATGAGCTCCACAGCTTTGCTTCCTGCATTCGAAAACAACGCTGAAACATAGTATAATCAAAATCTTGCAGTGTGTACACTCCTGTCACTGAGTATGTGTCTCGTTGGTTGCAAGTCATGGTGTTTTAGCACTAATTGTTAATGAATAGTGAAACATAACTTTGATTGTAACATTTCATTTATAGCTTAAATTACTCCTGAAGTAACCCTAATCTTTGATCAGATCTAAGTATAATTCAACTGATGACTCAATGCAGAGTTAATTCTGAGTTAATGCAGTTTTAAATGGGATTTAAGTCTACAACTAATCTTAAATGCTATTAGGAAAACCACCCACTGAAGGCCATTCCCACTTTATTGATTTTTCCCCCTTTTTCCATTTTTATTGAAAAGATAAACTTGAAGAAAAGTGGAGAGGTACTTCTACTAGGCTATCAGATTCAGAAAGAGTTTTGAATACTTTTATAATTTACGTCCAGCAACTCTACTGCTGTTTACAGAAAAATATTTCCAGCTTAATGCATGTCTAGGCATTCAGAAATATGTTGGAGAGCATCACAAGAACAATGGGGCTTTTTCAGTTAAGTGGTGCATTTTAACTAAATGCCTACATTTACGGGTATAGTAGCGAGTTGCAAAGCTCAGTAAATGAGGGTAAGAAACGTAAATTCAAGCTCACCGTCTCTCAGCATTAAGTGGATTAATGGAGGTGCTTCATTAATGAATAATTCTATCCAAACAGCCAATTTGCAAAGCCATTACCAGAGTTGGAGACAGCTTTGTTACATAACATGCCATGCTGCTATATACAGTATGTTATTGGTTAGAAGCAGAATGCATTTGTCACTTACACAGAATAAAGAGGACTTGAGTAAAGCATATAGGTCTGTAATCACAAGGTAGTCTTCAAAAGGAAGCACGGATCAATTTATTTACTGACATGTTACATGTTGTTTTAAATGCAACATATAACAGAACTCAAGATGCAATGACTCAAAATGAAAAAGCAATGTTAAGCTACATTTATAGTGTTTAGTACTCGCAAGTGTATTACATGAACTGTAACATAGCTGAATAGATTTCTTAAGCAGAGAAGAATGCAACTGAATGCATTTGGCTACTTGATCAGTCTGATATCTATATCCCAGGAAGTGCCACTTGGTTTTCAAATGGCCAGTCAGATATTTGGGCATCTTTCTTCTTTTAAGAGAAGGTGGCCATATTCATGACAGAGCTGCCAATATTGCAATAAGAGTAGTATCATTCTGTAGCCTCGCAAACCAACTGTGTGAAGCCCAGACAGGATGGAATAAACCCTTGATTGGTAAAAACTACTGATTTGCTCTAAGTAACTGACTTTTTCAAACTACAGAGTACTGCATCATGTAACTAATATATTCAAGTGCATGTTTAAATTGGCCAACTCTGTTTAATGTTGTTTTTTTAAACTCCCTATGTTTTAGGAAAAGTGATACTTTATAATTTATAAGCATCAGTTCAAACTAGCAAGCTAGCGAAGCGAGGTCCGTGAAGACATGGTTTGCCAAGGTCGGAGTGGAAGAACTCACAGAGCCCTGACTTCAACATCTGGTTGAAGTCAGGTCATGTGTCTACATACTTTTGGCCATATAGTGTAGGTATTTAATACATATTATCTTGCAAGTGAACAAGTGAATGTCATTTTCATGGCCATGATCAGCAATTTATTTTGCAGTTTACAATGTCCTTACACAAGAATTATTATTATAAGAATATATGTTATAAGGAAACAAGGAAACTTGAATGGATGGCATGAAAATTCTGGTAAAGTGATACAGTATTTACCTGCTGTAGGACTGAGAAGCCAATAATGATGTCCCCCTCTGGAACTTCCCAGGTCACTGTGGCTGAATCAGCTCTCAGATTCATGACTGACACGTTGACTGGAGCAGGTGGGCGGTCTACAAAACAGGGAGGTTTGCACTTTATTCATCTGACCACTTAAATGAATTCAAATTAATGCCATTGTCAACCTTAAGGACGACTGAAATACACAGCATAAAAAAGCACTATATCTATGAAAAGCCATGTACCTCATTTCATTCAGTAATGGCTCAATCTATTATTAAGAGTCTTCAGCTCTGAGCTGCACACATTCATCTGCAGAAGAGCTGAGTGCTGGATATTGGCCCTTACTTGTCAAAGCTTTGTAAAAATGATCACAGAATTAAAGGCTCAGGATGACGTGCGATATATATATATATATATGCCGTATCTGAGCGCAGCTGATGATTCAGCTTCAACATTGTGGAAGTAAAAGAGTCTTTTAATCCTTTAATTACATACTATATTATCTAAATATATTATCTATCTATCTACATCTATATCTAGATCTCTCTCTCTCTCTCTCTCTATATATATATATATATATATATATATATATATATATATATATATATATGTATATATTGCTTGTTCTCAAAATGGGAATTTAAGAAAGAAGCATGCAATTGAATAAAAAGGTTTGAATTATTTATATGTGCAAATAAGAAATGTCATTGCATTTGAAAATAAGCTGATTTGCGGATTTGATGAGGATAAAATGTACTTGGGTCTCATGAAAATTTAAGGACATTCCAATTTGCTAGAAAGTGAAATAAGACTTCTGAGATTTCTGTCTTTTCTCTCTCATATTCTTAGGCTGACTTAATTCCTGTAATATTGTGACTTTTCACTCAAAATATGATACGTATTTTGATACGTATTCTTGTAGTATTGCACTATATTTTCAAATAGTGCTCTGAAAAACAGCAGACATAGGGAAACATGCTCAGCTAAAAACTATACAGTAAAGCTAATTAGTTAAAGAAGTAGGATACATAGAAGGAAGGAAAATCAAGAAGAAAAGAAAAAGACCTTTTTCTTACTTAAAAAAGTTAAAGAAATTCCAGGGAAGCTTTGCTCAAAGTATTTGGTGCTCAAACTTGATTGGTAGATTCATAACTGGTATTGTACATATTTATTAATATTGATGATACTGAAAATGAAAGTCACAATTTAACCACAAAGGAAATTTTTAATGATATGCTCAGATAAACATACTCTCTGACCAGACAGTTTGAGCTACAGAAAAATACCAAAACAATCAGGTTTGACTGGAAATATCAAACTAAAGGCAGAAATTTCTTTATCAATATACAAAAAGAACATGTCACTATTCTAGTTAGCCAGAACTGACAAACCATGACAATCTCTTGCAAGACATCAGATATTCATAGGTTTATGAACCTATGATGCATTTTTATTAGTTTTTCTTCTCTAAAGTTTCTGGATTTCTTGCTTAGAACACTGTCCAATTATTGCTTTGGAATGCAAAACATTAAAGTTGTTCTCTGCCAATTTTATCCCTGATTTGCATCTACAAGTGTTGTACTCAAATATTATAGAGCAAGATGGTTAGATATGACTGATAATGGCCATAGCCAATGACAAAGCTAGAACTACTGTAAATGTTAATACTTTTTTAGCCTTTTAACCTGATAATGGGATTGTGCTGTTTCTTTCAATATTTATAATTTTGACACCCTGTGTTTAATCATCTAGGGCTGTATTCAGAGTTGGCAACTCGAGTTAAAAAGTTACATTAATATTTCTGCAGGAAAAGTTCTCTATATACCGAGTCAGGTTGCACAGGTGTTTAAGTTGATTTCCTGGCCAGATCCTTGAGATTATTAAAATGTACAGGTTTCCAGTTGTTTTTTTTTTAAAGAGTAGAGAGGGGATAGAAAATGCAGTGTGAGCATCCACGACAATAAGAAGTTCTATACAATCTCATGTTAGACCTAAGATCTTCTGTGTTTTTTTTTTTTTTTTATATATAAAAGGATTATAAAGGATTTGTTTCTAAGTAACATAGTGTGTTCTGCTTATGTGGAAGCTACATTTTCAGGTCTTGCGCATCACCCTTCGTTTCAGTCCTATTATGCTGCTTTATATAAAGCCATGACTTATGACTTAACATAAACCAAAAGGTAAAAAGCAGAAACAAATTCAACCTTAAAAACTGTTTCCCAATTGTATTTGTCAGTGACATTAGTGTTGTTAGCTGTTCTTCCTTTTTTTTTCTCTCAGCTCATCCAAAGTGTGCATACATAGAATAGACAGAAAAAAAAGATACTATACTATACATACTAAAGTTGAAAAAAATCTATTTTTGGACAGTCACTGTGCATTCAACTATGGCTGAACAGGAAAATGGGGAATACTCACTGCATTTTGTTGAATTGCATTCTGTGATTGAGCTTGATTGAATTCTGGACACTGTATCCTGTGCAGTGATTCGTGTTTTCTCTTCATTTCCAGCTTCGAGCCTAGGTGCTCGATCATGATTTAGCAGGCAATTGACAAGCTAATTAGTCTCACAAAAGGCAAATTCCTAGGCAAGGGAGCACATAGTGACAGATTCAATTCCAGGAAGCATGCCTCTAATTCTGAAGCCAGAAAATAGAAAGTAGGTGAACACAGAAAAGGCTTTTGAACCAAGCATTTTAGCGCTGATATTTTTCAGCAGCTCCCCCAAGCAGCACAATAATTGGCTTTACATGTTTGTGTGGATGACTGAAATAGGAGTTACCTTCTGTTTCTTTGCCCAGTCCTGATGTGCTTGTGTCAACAAATGCAAGCAGTTAATTGAATTATATAACAGCTTTATGTAACGACCAGTGTTTACGTAACGACCATGTGTTTTAATGAAATTTTCCTTTTGAAGTGTTGTAATTTTTAGGTGTGCAAGTCACACCAAGAAGGACATATAAAAGGGCACAGCAAATTGTTAGAAAAAGAAAGTTTTATCTTTAACTGTGACCCCAATTCCATCACTGCAGGTAATCACGGCCAGCGCGAGATGCACAATCACTGCTCAATAAGGACACTATGGGAGGTCAGAAGAGTGACAGTAAATATTGACAGTGTCAATATTTCTTTCCAGTCCATGATTATACACTGGGAACAAGGTCAGTTACACAGGATTCTCTATTGCTGTGGTCAATAAAATGCTGTTGCTAGAATGTATGTATGTATGAATCGGAATCCCTCATGTGTGTGAATATGCACAGTTATGCCACAACCTCTGACACATCTTTGTTGCTACAACTATATCAGAGCTGCCAACAAAATCCAAGCAGACAGAGTGTAGCAGGGTTGGAAGCTGTCCCATAATCAGAATAAGCATCTTAACAACCCTTGTGCACAGAGCGCCCAAAGAATGAGCTCAACAGCAGACAAAAGTGAATGACGTGAGAGTTCATGGAGACTGAACCCAATTCTTAGACATGACATGGGAAAGTGCTCTTACACATTGAGCCACCAGGCAGAGCTAACAGATGGTGTGGCAGGAAGCCCAAAAAACTAGAGAGGTTAGGGAACAGACAGAATTTAGTAGGAGAGAATACTCTATCACTGGGATTGAACCCAAAACCTCCAGAAACTGTTTTTCTTGGTAAATGTCAAGTACAAATAAATACAGTATGCTATACTGCCACACACACACCCACCCACACACTTCATTGACGTGGCCACAAAAGTGCTTGGGGGTGGACCATTGGGCTTAGAGTGCTATAGGGAACAGAGCCTAAAGGGAAAACTGCAACCAGTTAGCACACAAATCTTCTTGTTTTATGATGATCACACACTGTTTAGCCCTTATGGTTGCATTGCTGAGTAGACTGTATCTTAAAGAAACATCAATGGATGCAGCCATCCTGGACACAGCCGTCTCTGGAGACAGAAAAGGCCTTTGACAGGATTGAACAACTTTATCGTTAAAAGATTTGATTCTATATACTCACACCTGACAGCTGACATACTGACAAATAATGTGATCTTTAAGGTCATTAACTTCGAATTGACATCACTCGATGGGGCACTTGACAACTTATTATACATCTTCAACCTGAAGAATTCGAGCCAATCTCTACTACAAATTTTATCACTATTGGGAAAATTCTCTGGTCACAAAAAAAAACCCAAAACAATCTTGTTACGGAATAACAGGGAAAGCTAAATCCCATCATTGGCTCCAGCTGACTTTAAGTTAATTTTAAGTTGGTTGTCACTTTCCTATTTATGAATTAAATTTATATCTGACTTTGACCGCATATCACTGGCTAATCACCAATATCTCCTTAATCTTTTTTATAAATGTTTTGAAAGATGGAGATTATTACCCATTTCTCTAATAGCCCACATTGATATACTTAACATGAATGTATTACATAAAATGTGTGATGGACTGGAAAAACCCTTCACATGCTCAAAACTTTGACTATAGGCTTTCCTGAACTGAAATATCTCAACCACAGAATAAACCACAAACGTTTGGCCGTATAGAATAACATTGAAGACTGCAGTTTTTATTATGGGCATTTCCCCAGTCAATATAATTATTGGAAGCAGCTCTCATAAGCTAATATTTGTATTCTAAATGCAACTCACCCAACATCAGTGCCTGACCTCACTAAAGCTCTTGTGGCTGAATGAACACAAATCCCCACAGCCACTCTCCAAAATCTAGTGGAAAGCCTTCCCAGAAGAGTGGAGGTTATTATAACAACAAGGGGGACTAAATCTGCAAATAGCAAATATGGGTGTGATGGTCAGGTGTCCAAAAACCATATAGTTGGCCATATAGTTAACTTTGATATATATTTTATAGAAAAAAACCTGTGTGGAAATATTTTTATGTAGGCTACTTTATAACTTTGCCTTGGTGTCTGCCTGTAAAGATCATAATAGGTAAGGAGCCAGTTTAACAAACACAGTGACAGTCAGTTGGTCTAAGGACTATGTGGGCTTTTCTCACATAGTGAATATCTGGATTTGATCAAGTTTTAGGAAAGTTACATGCCATAGCAAAATGTTCATAAGGGTAATCAGTTCAGTTTCTGATCAGATGCTGAATATCAAAATGTCTGTGATGCTCCTGCGCGCTTACACACTCTGTATGAGGAAATATAAAAGCAATGAAATAGAAGGACAATGGAATAAAAAGACAATATTTACACACACATCAGGCAGAATCAGAGCTCTGCAGGCATGGACTATTCTCAGGCAAACTAGGCAGGCATTTTGAAATTAAAAACACATAGAAAATAAAAAAAATCCAGTACTCCATGGCTGGCCAAGTTACCAGTGAGAGGATTTCAGTGGATGTGATCATTCTAACTAATGAAATAGTTAACCATGTTTCTTTCAGTAAAGTGCTAGATATTTAGTGACCTTTGCACTTTGAAGTGCTGTCAAAACACATCAAGGTCATCTGAAAGTCTACCTGACACATTCTGTAGCATCTGAGGTACACACAACAAAAAGGCCAGCTTTGGGGCTGACCTACCTTTCTTCCAGCATCAATCAATCTGAAAATTATTTTTATTAATTTATTTTATTTTATGTATCTATTTTTTTTTTTTACAAAAATACTGGGTCATTCAAACTTGTTTAAGGTCTTATGTGAATGTGAAGATAAGATATTATCCTCTTTGTATTCCGCTCAGCACATAGTTCTATTAGAAGGATTAGAAAGATTACTTACACTGAGTTCCTTTCTTTTATGAAACCTGTTTGATCTGGTTTCACTAAAATAGGATTCATAATCTTTTAAAATATTGCAAACTCAAAACTGGAATTCCATGCATGACGATTAGCAACTAGCAACTTTTTATTCTGCGTGGTTTTCTATTCATGAGGGTTAGTGCTTCTATGACACCTTTTTCCTGAATGGGTTCTTGGTAATCTTTCACCAGTTCAGGTGCCTTAGCTTAGCATTTTTTTCCTTTCTTACAAAATTGTGTCTTCCCTCCTGTATTCCTAATTGCTGTCACTTGTGTTTGTTACTACATTCTAGAGTAAGTATGATGGACACCATCAATTCACCAATTCTTACATCCATATTTTATCTACAGTTGCATCTCTAATATCTCTATCTCTATAGCCTATGTAAGACATACAGTATTACTGAAATCTTTTGGAACTGAAGTTCTTGAACAGTGTCTGTAGGGTTCTCTGTATAGCTATAAATTGATATCCTTCAATATTTTTGCTAGAGGTGCTGTGCTATTGCCAACTGTGCTATTTTGAATTCAGGTATATATGTCCAGTTATTGCTATCCTGTTGCATTAGGGCTGTTTTAGTTAGATTTATACAGTAGTATTAATGATCAAAGGCAGCATTGTTAGAATGTATGTATGAATCTGAATAGACAGGTATGAATATGTGCACTTTTCTTAATATCATTAGATGCTTACACTCACTGGCTTTAGAGGTGCCAAGTACTTCATCTTCCTGTTTTTCTCAGATGAAGTGAAGATCAGATATGAATATATATGCTGCACATACACATTGTCTATGTGGGGTCAGAGAACTTCATACCGCAAACAGCTTTGTCTGCAAATGAAGAAATAAACCTCTGTACAGCATCTTCCTCTTTTCATTAACAAAACTGGACTAAACCTCATAATCTAACATTATGTGAATGCACTGGAGAAGACAGACACTGGCTGAATGATCTGGCTCAGCTCCATGAGTAATTATAAACAAAGGCACAAAGGGCAGTTGTCAAATTAATGCTAGATAACTGTGACATCAGGAGCCTGCAGGTCAAATGAATGCCACCATCTGTTTTAATGAAGCTCTGCATCCATAGCATGTGAGTGTGTGAGTGTTTTGAGGGTTATAGTAAGGACACGCAGCCTTGCTGATAGATACACATACCTCTGTCTATTAGAGGTTGAAAATGGAGAAAGTAGAATTCACTAACCTCTAAAGCAATCAAGCCTTCAAAGTTAATTGCACTGGAATATATGGATGGAGACAGCAGAAAAATGTGTGTCACAACCTCAAGAAGGTTGCCATCTCTGCACTGGCATACTAGTACTTATATGCAGTCACCATATACTTTAATTTACTGCATGTCTATTTTTCCTCTGCCTTGTTTCACTATAAAGTAAAGTTGTGCTACAACTATGCTCTAGACTTCTGTCATTCTAATGTAGGTTTACTTGCAGTAAGTTCAAGTTTAAGACTGAATTAACCATTAGCCCAGTGGTTACCGCTTTGGGTTGTGATGCAAAAGGACCCATAAAGGCTTTGGAGCAAACCCTGGATGCTTCTGGAACTGATCACTGTATATACTAATGCCCTGCTGTTCAGACATAGTTTGGGAAGTGCTGGCTGAATGGTTAAGACATTGGGGTACTGATCAGAAGGTTGTGAGCTCAAATTCCAGCATCACCAACCTGCCACGATTGGGCCTTTGAACAAGGCGCTTAATTCCTCAACTACTCCGTTGTATTAGTTGCAAAATGCTTCGGATATATGTGTCAGCCAAATGGTGCTAATGGCACAAAGCAAGACACCATAGCAACAGAAATCAGTTTAATCGAGATCTAAAAATCAGCTTAATCATGTTTGCGTTTACTAAATACTGATTTTTATTTATTTATTTTTTTAAATATACAGTTTATGGCCAAAAGTATGTGGACACCTGGGTATTGAGCATTCCGTTTGAAAAGCATGAGCATTAATTTGAGTTGTCCCCCCTTTGCTGCTAAAACAGCCTCCACTTTTCTGGGAAGGCTGTGAGGATTTGTGATCATTCAGCCATGGTCACTGATGTTAGACCAGAATGCCTGGTGTGCAGCCGTCATTCCAGTTCATCCCAAAGGTGTTCAGTAGGGTTGAGGTCAGGGTTCTGTGCAGGACACTTAAATTCTTCCACACCAACCTTGGTAAACAGGGTGGCGTAGTGCACAGGGGCACTGTCATGCTGGAACAGGTTTGGGCCCCTTATTTCCAGTGTAAGTAATTCTTTTACGCTACAGCATACAAAGACATCGTGTGCTTCCAATTTTGTGGCAGCAGTTTGGGGAAGAACCACATTTGGGTGTGATGGTCAGGTGTTCACATACTTTTGGCCATATAGTGTATGTGTAGTTTAGTGGTCCATCCATCTAAGTTAGGTATGAAATTTACTTTGCTCAGTGCACATTCATCCATGTGGAAACCTAATGTTCTCTACGTAATAGGGGTTGTAAGTACCTATTGGTGCCTTGCAACAAGCAGAGAATAAACGATGTGCATGGATGGCCATAAAATCCTGCTGATGCAAGAAATGATTATTTGGATAGTAAAGCACAGGTGTTATAGCTGTCCTGTTAGTACCAACCATGCAGAGTTGCACTAAGCTTTCACAGACTGACTGAATGAGTAGAAAGGACAAGAGTGTTTGTTTGAGATCAGGAAATCCGGGTATTGCTCACGACAAATCATTTCTGATTATATCTGTTATTCGGAGCTTTGTGTTGTTTCAGAGTAAATGGTGCGTAAATGCTTAATTTGGAGTGGTTGTTGGGCTTATATTTCTAACAAGCTCTAGTCACACAGATAAGAAATCCTGTTTATGATGGAACTTCCATTGTACATGTTTGCTCTGGTACCAGCTTTTCCTCTACCTACATCCCATTTCACCATGTGAGTCAGATGTACTCATCTCTATTATGTAACATGCCATCAAAGCATCACAGGTTGTCCAGGGCAAGATGCTAAGTGTACAGTAAAAAGCAAGAAGCCACGTGGGGCACAGACCTCCTCTCAGACTGAACCACAGCTTATGTTGGTTGCTCACATTAGCTGCATTTCAGAAAGCATCCTGAGTGCACAGGCAGTTGCATCCCCAGAGATATCTTTAAAAGGCACTGAACACGTGCAGCAAATTCAGCCACCCAATTCTAAAAAGAATACAGAGAACATACTACACTCATATGTATTTAATAAACCAATGCAAGTCTATGGAGAGATGCAAGTTGACCCTGATAAAATTGGCTGTAATTCACTTTATATTTAATTGGTTTGTATAATGCATGCTTTGTTACAGGCATTGTGCATTTCTGCATATCACAATTTGAATATACATATTCACTGTAAATTATTTAACTGAGTCTAACTGCTTGCACAGCAGTGTTAACATACTGTACAGTAAAATCTACATTTGGACAAAATGATCATAAATCAACCTGCCAGACTAGGGTTTTACTGCAGTTAAATCTACTACACACTCATTAAAAAAGACCTATAATAATAATAATAGTAATAATAATAATAATAATAATAATAATAATAATAATAATAAATCAGAGTAGAGCTCTCAAGAATAGCAAATAGCACAGCAATAGCAAAGTCTATTATACTTTAATGTTCATTTAAAAATACCTTCAAAACATGAAGTAATTTTTATATGCAAATAATGCACAGTAAGGAGTGGGCAATATGCTAAAAATCCTGATACTTGAAGACATTTCTATGACACATAATATATAGTACATAATATATAGTACATATATGATATAAAGGTTTGTTAACAAATTGCCCTAAAATAAAGAGTGAAAAGCTGAATGTGATTATGTTTTTATTTAAGGCCTAGAACAATTTTTTTTAATATTTCAAAATTGCACTATTTAATAATAATGTACCTATTTAATTATAACTATTTAAAAATTCTGTAAAAAAAAAATTTACTATAAACTTTTACCATCAAATTAACTTCTTGTTTCTCGATTTTTATTTATTTATTTTTTTAAAGATCACATTACCTGTAATTTCTTAGAAAAGTGTATTGTGGCATAATTTATCATGATGTCAATATTATGTGACCATATTGCCCAGCCCTAATGCACAGTGTGCCAGCATTCTTCAAGAATACTCTAAATTCAATTCAACCATTGATGGCAACTATCTGACAGCAACGCAGAGCACGAATCAGGGAACAGGTTCACCTTCTTAATTGTCTTTGCTTGGTAATAGATCTAATAGATGTTTGATCCTATCCGAGCTAAAATCAAAGTAAAACCACAGCTACCTATTCTACCAATATTCAACATGTCTTTGAAAAGGACAATTTTCTGTTTATTTTCTTATGGAGAAACAGAAAATGATATTTATGCATGTGGAGCTCTAATATACATCATAGTACATTAAGGCATTAATGTACCAGGAATAAAAAAGAGAAATATAGATGACAGCAGGACTTATACCCAAGGCACTGATGTAATAAGCAGATAGGAGTTACAGTACATCACTACAGTGTATGATGGGAAAATCATTTTATGTGGAGAATTATCATACACCAAGGAATACCAAGGACAAGTATAATGAATAAACTAACTGGCCCTGGCTCTAAACATTATCTCCAGCTGTGTAATTGTGACTAAGTGGTAGAAACATTAATATACTTTCATAATATTTAATGAGCTGAATTATATTATCAACAATCTGCTGGGTTTTTAATCATTTTTAAATAACACATGGTAGTGTGTTATATAAAACAATGTGCTATTGTTCACATAAAAATCCCTCTACATGATGAGTGGTGCTCTCTAAACCTGTGGTATTTTGTTTCTAACTTGTGAGGTTGGTGAGTGTATGCTCTATCATGGTTTATGAATGCCTGAATTTAATCAGTGCTCACAGTCCTCTAGTCACCTGTTTGCAACTCTCGTCACCTCTTACAGCGTTGACTTTGCTTTTGTCTCAGGTATAACCAGCAGCATAATGAAAAGATTATTTAAGAAAGACTACATTGTAGTGTTTCTCAAATCCACTGTGTGTTTCAAACTAGCCAGTCTCAATGAATGTGGCTCAAACGTTTATTTATAGTTCTTGGCAAGCATCTCAATATCTGTCAGCATCTTACTGTGAGCAGACGCCCATTTGTCAGTGTAGACAGCGTCAGTGTTGCAGTATCCACAATATTTGGTTACTTAATTTTCTAATTAAAGTATCAGTAGTGAACATTCCACTACTTTAAGTCACTTTGGACAACGGTGTCTGCCAAATGTGGTACATGGAAATGTGCATGGCTGGGTTAAGTAAAAAATATTGAGCATATTCTCAATACACCCTGTGCAAGTTTATTAGATTTAGTGGTTGTTAATTATTATATGACTACTCTGACATGTATTTTGTTTCTCCCAGAAGCTTTTAGCATATGATCCCATAGTGGATTAAAGATACAGTCTTGCCAAGGGTTCAGAATAAAACTCATTAACTGTGTGTGAGTAAAACAGACCTGCAGACCACACAATTCCAGATCCCCTACTATCCCACAACATAGCCTCACACTTACAGATCACTTTCAGAGGGGAAAATGTGATCACTCCAGCAAGGAACTAAGATTCATTCAGAACATAGACAGTTATGACCAACTCAGTTATGATGCAAATCAGGTACCACCCAGTTTGATATTACATTACCACTGCTGCCAAAAAGGAAAAAATAAAGTGATATATATAGCTAAGGATTTCCCCCCAAACTAACCTGTAGCCTAAAACCAAAAATACTCCCGGTTTTCTGTCATATAGTACTTAGTGTGGTTATTCAGTCAGGGCTGTGATTGTGTATTCTTTGTATTTGAGTTACTAAATCACATTTTTGTCAGCAATGCATAAAACAATGCAGCTTACAGCATACTACAGCAGTACTGTTACTATTGCTTTTGCAAATCAGAATCTTAATGACAAATAGATGCTATTAATACTCACTATAACAAGCTTTACACTGTCCTACCTGTCAAGGAATGACCCTGCTCTCCTAATTGACCGGCAAATATAAAAGACATTAATCTTCCTCTCATACACTCCTGGGCAAAAAAATGGCCCAAGCCCAAAATGGCTAATATTAAGCTTTTAATAGTCTTAACAACAAATCAATGGTCAGGAAATTACCAAGAATGAAACAAATGCACTCCTGAGACCTCCTGTGCCACCAATTGCTCGTTTACTTTTGCTGCAGTGAACTGTTTGGGGAAAAGCTAAAAACAGGGAAATTCACTTAGGTATATAGTCTTCTTGTGCACAAAGGTAAAGTCATGATAATGATTCAAATATTGGATGTAAAATTCTAACTAACACATGTCTGGGTGTACAAAATTTTCCAAAAAGATCTTCTGGGATGTTTTTTTTCTTAAATGATTAGTCGTAAGAAGACTATATAGCCCATTTTTTTGCTCAAGTGTGTGTGTATACATGTGTTTATATATATATATATATATAATGTAAAATAATGTATATATAAATTCATTTTTATAGGTTGTTGTATTGAGGTCTGACAGGATTAGTGAAAACACAGAAAGCAACCATTCCAGCTGCAGCTCAGTAACCTTTCAATGAAGCTGCAGTCACGTGCATTCAAACAGCTGGATTTGTCTACAGAACGCTAAAAGACAGCCTAAAACATGTTGCTGAAGCGATCATTTGTGTCTGCAAAGCGAAGCTGACCGTTAACTTACTTGCTCCGACCAAAAACATGTCAGTGCCAAAAAGCAACAGTGCGACAGAGTTAAGCAGAAGGAAGAGGCGAGCCATATTTCTCCACGCTGCTCGGGCTTCTTCTTGTGGATATCGCGGTCTCCAAACAGCTTCAGGCGCGCTTCTTCATCCGCTCCATGTTCACCGAATCCTGGCGCAATTACCCAAAATTAAAGCAAGTCCGTCAACTTTACAGATCTCCCCAACAGGATCATGCTCTCTCTCTCTCTCACACACACACACTCACACACACTCACACACACTTGACGAGCTCCAGATGACGTCCATGTCGCGTTATGTCAGGTGTCTTGACTCATTTTCTACAGCTTTGACTGCTGGGGTATATTGTTGCTTCTTCCAGGTTCACGTGGAAAGGATATCAGTCGGTCCAGGATTTCTCCCATACATCCTACAGCAAGTAGGATGAAGATCGCAGAGTTTGGCTCATCTTCATCCTCGGTGTTGAAGAGTGTTAGTTGTGTAGTGAGCAGTGCATCTGTAAAGGCAACGCGCAGCGCTAACGTTAACTCTTCACCCGCTCACGCGCTTTGGCTCAATGTGCAAAAAAACCCCAAAAAACAGCCCGACCTTCTTTATTTCTGAATGCATCCTGCTTTAGTGGTTAAGATGTTGCGCTATGACGTTTGCGCCATACGTCATAGTGCAGCCAGGCTTTAACTCACCACCAGTCCTCATGCTATTAGAGATGGCATTCCAGCACCAGTGCATGAGACTGTCACCTCTAACGCATGAGGGCAATGACAAGGAACCCTGGCTCTCTCACATACAACAAGGCACAGCTGGAAATGAAAAGGACGCACATAGGATGGTAATCAAGGTGAATGAGAGGTCAGAACTGGAGGAAATGAAGCAGACAGAAAGTTTTCATGACATACACTGTTCCCCAGTAAACACTGCCTCACACTTGTTTAAGAGCTATTGCATTTTCAGAACATTATGAAATTCCTGTGGAGCCCTGTTCATTTGGTAACAATATTAGATTGAATGTAATTCTGGTCCGAGATGCGATTCTTGTTCAATGCATCAGTAGGAACTATATCTGAGACCATGGCCATAGCTATGAGGACACAGAAGCTGTTTTTTTTTTTTTGTTTGTTTGTTTGTTTTTTGTTTTAACCTTTCATGTAGCATGTCCTGTTGTCAATTTCAATATAGAAACAGTGACGTCCATCCTGATAATTTGCTGGCAGAATGAAGGCTACTATGTAGAAACACTTGCATTCTAAGATCTATCAGCATTGGTGACTTAAATAGAATTTTTCTCCTAAGTAGATTTTTCATTTTACAACAATCATCATCGAAAAATTCCAAAACAGTGTATGGAACACACATACATTTACAGCATTTGGCAGACACCTTTATCCAGAGTGACTTACAGTTATCTCATTTATTCAACTGGGCAGTTGAGGGTTAAGGGCCTGGCTCAAGGGCCCAGCAGTGGCAGCCTGGCGGTGCTTGGACTTGAACTCTCAACCTTCCAATCAGGAGTCCAACATCTTAACTACTGAGCTACCACTTCCACGTACAGACAGACAGACAGACAGACAAATAGACAGAGAGATAGATAGATAGATAGATTGATAGATTGATAGATCTGGTATATGAAATCTCTTCACATATTGATGATCTCCAAATATTTTATGATCTTATCTGTGTATTTTGTTCTCCATTCTGACAAAGAATTGGTTGGATAGTTTTAGTATCCTCGCTAAAACACAGATGCCACCAAGGGTGGACTTAGGGTGGTGGGGGCCCCTGGGCTTGAATCATTGTTGATATAACATGAAACATTAGCTTCTATAATATCACTATAACAGCACTATCATAGCTCCTATACAGCAAGACACTACTGAAATTAACGTCAAAATAATGTCAAAGTTTTACACTTTACTGTTTTGCTAGTCTAAATAAAATCCCTGAAATAAACTACTTTATTTTAAAGGTATAAGTCCTTACCTTTTGGAATTTGTCATCAGGATACAGTATATTTATAGCACAAAAACAACCCTTGAAAAATCCACCTCAGTAATATCAGATTTTGTTCAATATAACATTATTACAATTAGCTAATATATCTAATAGATAATATCTAATATCAAAAGCCCAGGTGACTGCACTTGTGTTTCCTCCCATTGTCAAAACTTAAAAGAAAAAACACAAGCCAAATATGACTGATGTACAGCTAAGCAAATCAAAGCTCCCTTTCCAACAAAGTATTGAACTTGGCTGAGCCAGCAGCAATATTTCTTTAAAACTATTCCGATCTCTGGATTGAAAAATTGGGGCCCTAGGCTACAGCCCAGGGTAGCCTGTGCATAAGTCTGGCTCTGGATGCCACAGATGACTCACTCTTACCAGATATTACTGAATTTGAAATAGAAAAATACAGAGAAAGACAAAAACACCTCCTGATAATCACTAGCAGGTTTATCACAAGTTCTCTATTGAAACAGGTAACAATACAAATCCCACAATGGTGTTAAAATGTCTGGCTATTATTCACCTTCCCACCAAATTAGAGAACAAATAAATGCCTGTTCAGCAAGAAAAACACTTATCATTCTTGAGTGCTTTTTCCTCCTATAGTATCATATTGACAGTTTTACTCTCAGACACCAGTTTGGTTTGTTTACGCTCTCACGCTTTTAAGCTTTCTCTCCCCTGGGTGGCTGCCGACTCAGCCTTTTTTCACACCTATGTTCTGGCATGCCTAATTTGTGCCTAATTACGTTTGACATAGGCTACGCATATAAAATTCCCACCAAGTCCGACAGGACACCTCTGTCACAACTCTGACTGTAAATAACTATTGCAGGATTGTCAGTTTGACTCAAATCAGCTAAGGAACATCATATCATAAGTCAATAATTATGGTTTGTTTTGTTTAATTAAAAAAAAAAAGCCTACACATTGTAGCTTTAGGTTTTGCATATCAACTCAGACTTAAATAAAGACAAACATTCTGAAACCAGATCAGTATTAAATTGATAGAACCATTGGAGTGGAGATGTATTCTAGTATTTAACAAAACTAAAAAAAAAAGTCAGGAAGGAGGATGTGTGCCAGGATTTTAGTTTAAAACTCATCCAGGAAAAAAGAAAATCCAGGAAAAAAATATGAAATGAAATTGTATTTCTGGCAAACTCTTCCCGCTGTACTTAATTTTGATGGACTTATATGACTGAGTTCATGAAATTGGGTTTATTTTGAATCATGCTGGTTTTGTAAGTCATTTAAGTTTTTTGGCATGGCAATGAGTCAGAGCAACATCCTTAAGGGTATTAGTCTCATGCAGGCACATGCACAGATAGACCCCAGGAGGAACTAGAGCCCCTGCCCTCTTGCCTTCAGACTCTATGTGAGCTGGACTGTGTGAATAATAAATATATATGGCTGGAGAAAACATGTACCTAGAGTGTGGCTGAGACTGGGGACTTGACCCTAGCAGCATTGCTGAACAAATTCTGCTCCAGAAAGACACAATTGACTCATTCTCACCCAGATATAGATGAAGTGAAGACACAGATATCCTGTAAAAACTTGCATTACATCACAGGTCTATAATGTCCGAAAAAGTTAAAACAATACATGCAGTATGTTCTGCATAGAACTCTAATGCAGGGTCTTGACAGATTTCAGTGGCTTTCCCACCTACAGGTGTGTATGACCTCTGAATGCCATTACACTGCATTTGGAAGATTTTTATATATGACTGGGCTAGTCTAAATATCTGAGCACTGAATGACTCTATTGCTTGAAAACATGTTTTTTTTTCAAGAAATAAAGTGTTTAAGTGGATTAAGTAATAGAGTGCATGAATACTAATGCTTTTTAATGATTGTAAGTGATTATAAGTGGTGTTTGGGAGGGGATTATGCCCTTAGACATTGGCACAGATTACACTGGTGACATGTCCCCCACTGTGACATACAGGAAACATACCGCACTGAAAAGCTATATATACTTCATTGCATTGTTCTTACTAATTATAAAAATGTTTTAAAAAAAAATATATATATATGGTTCACCTGGTCAGATTGCTATATCCATATCAAGTTATTACATATTTCATTTCATTTTTAAAACAATAATTCCTTTTTTTAAGTTTTGGATTCCCAGCCCTGCATCTTTGAATTCATCGCCATCCGTGCTTTGTTCTCAATCACACCTAGGCCTTTTGATTCACATGCATCTAAAGGCCCTGCTTAAAACACTGGACACTAATTTTTTTTTCAAGGGCATAGTTAAGCAATCCTTCTTTACGTAAATGCTGAGCTGCTATAGAGCTGATACTTAGTCTTATTTATATTGCTGTAATATATTCAAATTACAAGCACGTACAACTATTGATTTTGCTACAACAGGCTCCAAAATGATTCCATTTATCTCACAGGATCAGCAAGTAAGCCCTTTGCTCAAGTTCAGGATCAACTCTCCAGGTCACTATGGGATATAAATATTTATGTGTCCTGTGTAACTTAAGCTTAAAAATACATTAAAAAATTAAGTTAGTAGTGTCACTTGTTTCACATTTCTTGGCATAAAAGGTTGGAAGAACTCATTGAGGCATATAAATATTTATGCAGTAGACTGCTTTCAGAGACTGATGCTGAACACACTGGCAGTGTTGGATGAAAAGTGCTTTTTTTCTTTTTCTTAACTTTTTTTAGGCAGTTGGTCACAGGCCAGATAGATGCGTAATGGGCTTTGGGGAAACCTGGAGTTCATTATGTATATGAAGTGATAGCAAGTTTCTCATCATGTATTATACCCAACATAGAGTAGGTAATTCATTCATAACATGTAGGATTAATATTTTTGAATATTAGCAGAATATAGTCAAAGGTACACCTCAGCGATTTTTTTTTTTTGAAAACAGGAAGTCTGAGGTTTGCAAACTTAGTGAAGTGAAGTGACATGTAGCCAAGTATGGTGACCCATACTTGGAATTTGTGCTCTGCATTTAACCCATCCAAGAGCACACACACAGTAGAGAACACACACCCGGAGCAGTGGGCAGCCTTTTTTGCTGCGGCGCCTAGGGAGCAGTTGGGGGTTCGGTGCCTTGCTCAAGGGTCTCACCTCAGTCGTTGTATTGAGGGTTGAAGAGAGCGCTGGTCATTCACTCCCCCCACCTACAATCCCTGCTGGACCTGAGACTCAAACCCACGACCTTCAGGTTCACCTTTGGGTTACAAGTCTGAGACTCTAACCATTAGGCCACAACTGCCCTGCTGGTCCATTACACTAGGAAGTCCATGATGACTGATACCTGCTGAGACTGTACCATTTAAGGTTTAAGAAATACAGTGATTATGCAGTGTAAAATAGTGTTGAAATAGTGGTACTTTCTCATTACACAGCTTGGGCTTTCCTCAAACTCACAGGGACCTGGCTCGACTGTGCAGCTGTGAGTTTGTCATGTTCCAAAGATCAAAGGCGTTGGGCTAAAAATCTGAATGGTGCTTCATATCACCTTGTGAGTGTATTTTATGCTTGCTTTAATGTTTAATACAACAGGATAGAAATTGTAGAGAAAGTTGTGCATTGTGTAGAAACAGTCTCATAATATTACTACTACTACTACTACTAATAATAATAATAATTATTATTATTATTATTGAGTTTAATAATACTTATTATTATTTGAGCATATATATATATATATATATATATATATATATATATATATATATATATATATATATATATATATATATACATATATATATATATATATATACATATATATATATATCATTTAGAGTTTTGGTTTGGAACATTCATTCAGATTCTCCATCAGATTTTAAAATGTCAAAGTGGATTTTACATTGACCTCTATTACCACATAAAAACTCTCAGCTCAGGACACTGTTTCACATGCAAATGTTCGAAAATCTGGCTGTAGCCTAATCTTGTACCCATAATTTTGTATAGTGAATCTTCTCTTCGCTGTAAAATTTGCGCATACACACATTTGAAATTTAGCTTAAAAGGACTCACCCATTTTCTAAAGTACTCTGAAGACAGAAGGAGAGGTCGTTATCTGGGTATCAATGCGCAAATGTGCTATCTGCTAAGATACAAGCCCAGTATTCATAATTGCGCAACCATTTCTTCTCATGTGAAACTCTCTGATCAGACAACTTCAAATGATCCATGAACAGAATGCTCTTTTCCTTTCATTGAATGACATATAATGTGTTAGTAACACTTCATTTGGTTCATTGATCTGTGCTAGTTCGAAGCATAAATAACACACTGCATTGTGTGCAGGATTTATCAAGTCAGCAGTGAAATATGATCTGATGTGATTCTGCTTTATTTCTCTATAGCTTAAAAGGCATGATAAGATGTCTTACAGCCAAATTAGGCAACTGCATACAAAATTGGCGCTAGGTCTGTAGAGTTCTGGCTTCCTCTAAGAAAAACCCATTAGTGAAACAATTTTGGTCTAAAAAAAGACGGAAACTACTACCCCGCAAATGTCTGCATTTTGAAAAGGGTTGTGAATTCAGTATTTCCCCAGCACCTTTATTACTTCCTGTTTGGCATTCTTCCCATATTCTCCTTGGTGATGGCAGGTAGAGCAGTCTCTCGCAGTTATTTTGAGATATTTCGGTCTCAGGAACATCTGGGGAGTATAAAAGAATGAAGTGTCGAGTCTCTGGTTGAATAATGAAGGTTAGATGCAAATAGAATCTAAACAAACAGAGACCATCTTGATGTTTTTTTTTTATGTTCTTTATATTCTTATATATTGTATCTCAAGAATAAATGAAGTGTGAATGCATTTGTGTGACTTAAAAATATTTCTTAAAAGACACACTAGACTGTCTGTTCATCTATTTATCCAGAAATGACTCAGCTCTGATTAATTTCAGACGTGTTTTTGAATAAGGTTTTCAGGGTTCCGTTGATCTCTGTTGCTTGATGTACTGCCCTGAAAATGGCTATTATAGAAAATGAATGAAATGTTTTACAAGACTAGCATCATTAGAATCTCTTTGGAAAGGATACTATAATAAATTAAATTTATATGAGAACAGGGTAATCATATTATATTTATCTACATACAGTTGATTAAGAAAGCATTACGTATTAACATATTACGTATTAAGGTAACAACATATTGAAATGTATTCTTGCTTGTGAGAAGATAAATATGAATGTTATTAAGAGAAAGATGTTAAGATAGGTACGTTTCACATCAGCATTTAAAAAGCACTAAAAGCTCCAGGGTCCCCAGTTTGATCCTGACCTAAGGTTAGTGTCTGTATGGAGATAGCACTAAGCATTTCAGCTGCCTCAGGCCATGACAATGTGGAAACAAAACAACTTCAATACATGAAATGATCTCCTTTGGTGCTCACTTATCATCCTGTCACTAAAACAGCTGCTGAAATTATACCTAGGGCAGCAAAGGGGCTTAGCAGATACTGTTGGCAACTCACAGCTCCAGGGTCCCCAGTTTGATCCTGAGCTGAGGTTACTGTCTGTATGGAGTTTTGGATTGAGGGTGTATTCCCACCTCTTGCCTGTGCATCAGCTCATTCGTGCAATTATGCAATCATGTGGCAGCAGTGCAATGTAAAAAATCATGCTATTACAGGTCAAGAGCTTCAGTTAATGCTCACATCAAGTATCAAAATGGGAAAAAATGTGATATCTGCGATTTGGTTGCGTGATTGTTGGTGTCAGACGGGCTGGTTTGAGTATTTCAGAAACTGCTGAACTCCTGGAATTTTTACACACAACAGTCTGTAGGGTTTACACAGAATGGCATGAAAAACAAAAAAACATCCAGTGAGTGACAGTTTGTGTAAATGCTTTGTTTAGAAGGCTATAGTAACTCAAATTACCACTCTTTATAAATGTAGTGATCAGAAAAGCATCTCAGAATGCGCAACATGTTGAATTTTGAAGAGGATGGACTACAACCGCCAAAGACCACATCATGTTCCACAATCAGTGATGCTGAGAAATCAGTGATGCTGAGAACTGTTTGGACAAAATTACACTAATTGTATTATCGCTTTATTCCATATATATGGCATTTTTGCATTAGATTTTTGGGTGCAATTAAATAAACAGGTTTGATTAAAGCATCTTTTATCATATAGTTTATGGATATAACCAAATATGAACACATTATTTGGATTGAACAGATAATAATGTGTTCTGAACAGATATGAATACTAAAGGCCATATGAATGAACAGACATGAATGAAAAGGTGGTGCACTATTGTTCTTTTTTTTCTGTGGAAAGCTTGCTGGAGTGGTTCACAAGACATCTGGTTGAAACTAGAGGTATTCATCTGGACAGGGATCCCAGAGAATGCAGCAAAATAAGCAAACTGGAGGGTTTTTCTTTCATGCAGGCACAAACAAGCAGTCAGACATAAAGCTTGTGGGACAAAGATGGTGCTGTCAGGGCCAGAATTCACAGACCATGCTAACAGTGCTGGCATTTCTACCTCTTTTTTTCCCCAGTGTTTCTGGGGGCATACTGGTATTGTTCATTTAAAAAATAAATAAACACATAAACCAGTATTTTTAGGCCAGTTCCAGTTTAGGCCACACCCACTTTGATATTAAATTTATTAAATTTGAATACAGATAAAGTATTAGGATCTAGCTAATTGAGAAAATCAGAATCTGTCTTGCAAATGGCACACACACACACACACACACACACTTTGTAGTCTTCCCTTACTTTGTGCACTGCCATGTTTTTCATTCACTAAACCATTCATCCATAGTTTTACATACTAGCATTCTAGATATTGATGAGATAAATAAAACAGTAAAAAACTAGCCTCCAAATCTGACCTGGTGATCCAGAAATTTCACAGACTTTTCTATTCTTCATTTGTGGCATTTATGTCTCTATATACTGTAAAACGTCTATATTGTGTTATATTTAGAAACATGTTGATCTATTCGCTCTGTTTAGCTGAAGTTAGATTGATCATAAATGTACATAGCTACCTAATGCTACTATATACAGGTCTCTCCATACTGTTGAGATTAATAACATTACTAATCTTGTGTGATTTGGTACAATACATCTCAGTGGAATAATCATGGAACTGGTTGTTGGAGTAGAGATGCTGGAAGCAGGTGGATTGCTCAGTTTGAATGAATGTGCCTGCATAGTGCTCTAGTTGCGAAGTACATTTTAACAGCTGGACTTACCGACCAGGCCAGTGACAGGCCACTGGGAAGTCTCCCAATGACCAGTTTGGACATGCATTCAGTTGTACATTGGGGAAACTAAGAAAAGATTAGCTGATTGTTTTGTTGAGCACCATTACACCATCAGAATGAAGGATTTCTCCTTTCCAATGGATATCTCTGTTTGCATTGCCAATTGTTTGTACAGCAGGAATGAAGGGAGGTACGACTTGCAATGAATGCCATATTTTACTAAGAACTATTATGTAATCAACCATTTCAAATAACTACTGGTTTCACCTCTTATAGCTTCAGCAGCACTTTGCTTGCACAGCTGATGGATCTTTGCCCTCAAGCATCCTGTTTCTCTGGAACATTTTTGTATTACTCTGAACTTTTACTTCAAAACATTTACAGTCTTACTGCAGTTAAGACATAGATATACACTCACTGGCCACTTTATTAGGAGCACCTGTACCCCTGTACAGTAAGGCCTGTCATTCACCAAAACTAGACAGTTGAAGATTGGATAAATAGATAATCTTTTTCCAGTGTTCACCTGCCCAATTTTGGGGAGTATGTAGCCTCAGATTCCTGTTCTTGGCTGACAGGAGTGCTTTATGCTTTAACTGCTGTTGCTATCTACTGCAATATGACAATGAATTTGCCATATTGGAAGATGGATTGTGATTGTTGCTTTGTTACAGATATCGTGTATATGGTAATTATCACAGGTGACGGAAATATAAGAATATATTATATGCACTGTCACAATTTTAATAGATTTTTTTTTCTGCTGGAAACTGCTAGCAATATAATGGTATGAGTTGCTGTAGGCTAAATGTAAGGTTGGATAGAAATTATCATAAAGTACAGTAAGGCCTGTCAGTTTAAGCAAGGTTGGTGCATTAGTCTTAATGTTGTTCATCACCTGTTCCTTCACACCTGACATACTCTCTGAGTACAATTATGGCAATTAATGGTCCTTTTGGCTGCTGCAAATGATGAAGATATATTGTACTGTTTCACCATTGACAGTCCTCTAAAATACTGATATGCCTTGCCCAGCTGTACCCATCCACTGCTGCATAGGTATGTGTTGTGCAAACCTCAGAATTATACTATCTGGCTTTTCATCAATATTTTGACATGTTAGCTTTAAGGGCTTTTCAGTATCATAAAATTTAAATGCTAGCTCTTTTATCATTTTAATCTTAGGCATGCAGGCTTGTTTAACAGACTCTGTATTGCTCTTATCTTATTGCATCTTATTTGCTGGTTAGGGTGATTAATTTCACTCACCCAAAGTAGACATTATTATTTTAGTATTCTTATGCTCACATTTGGCATCACTTTTTTCTAAATAATACTACATGTTTTTTCACATCTAAAACAGCACATGCATCAATTTTTTAAATTTTTTTTATTTTTTGCAGAGGCAGAATTTTTTGTGGTTTGTTGCACATTCAGTTTTTATCATCTTACTCTCTGGTCTAACTGGAACTCATTTTTTTATTCTGACTTTTTGCCTCCGTCAATTCACACGTATCCAAATTCAGAACACTGCCACTTAGAGCTTTTTACTAGTATAATGGATACATTAAGGAAAAATATGAACCCCCACCAAATGTTTTCTGACTGAAATGGGTTGTTTTCTTCCTTTGGGAGATTATTTATTACTTATTCTGTTTTTAGGCAAATAGCTGTAGTTTTTTTTTATTTTTTTTATTTTAATGGTAACCATCAAGAGAATGTTCTGGGAGGAAAACAAAATGAGGCAAATGAGATGAAATGAAGACTATCAGCAGTATTCATGTCTACTTATTATAACCCCAAAAGCTTGTTGATGGGGAGCATTAACCCTAAGAAGCTGTAATACATGGAAAAGATATATAAAAAGCTTATTATGCCCTAATCTTTCTTACACCATGTCATGGCATTTCTCAGTCAGGCCCACTTTTGAACAAAATTAGTTACGCTGCCAGAGGCAGTGAGAATCGCCTGGATACCTTCTTGTGCTCATGCACATTCATGCCAACAAAGTCACATGACTCAGTATTTGCAATAAATACTGCTGTCATACAGCTATCCTTCCCCGGAAACTTTCTGCAGAGCTCTCATCAGGTTGATATTTGTTCTGAGTGTTTCTTGGCAAATTTGGACATAGAGGTTTTTAACTGGTGAGACCACCAGTGATGCAATACAGGCAACAGTGGCAAGCAAGTGTACTGGATTGACCTGCTTGTGATCTGTTTAACTCTGATTAGCTAGAAAACACACCACATTGGTTGGGCGTGTTTGAGCTGTGGTTGGCTGAGGAGGAGCTGTCAAATCAAGTCTCAATAACATCCTTACACTGTGACATAGAGGAAATTGCCATGTCCAGCACTGTGCAAAGATCACTTTCAGTGCAGTGGGGTGTATAGAAATATCAATCCTACTTTTAGTGTAAACTAGCCAGGTGGCTGCCATGGCTAGTTTAGAAACTGTCTGTGGTGGTGGTAGTACTCACGAGCTAGCAGAGGCTGACCCACAACCATTTACAGATGTTGATGAGGCCAGAGTTGAATGGTCATTCAACTGCTAGGTCAATTTCAGCATGGAAGAATCGCCTAGGCTCACTTATAGACATAGCATCTTTATAGCATTCTTATGCTCCTTTGAGGATAAGGAACAGTCACTGAGCTACAAGTACCATAATGCTTCATTAGAGAAGGTGCTTACATTGTATATGAAATTACCAAGGTAGTAAAGACAAGATAACGAGAGCAGGCTATTGCCAGCTTTGGAGGCTAGCTGCTAAGGGGACTCTGACAGCTCCTGGTGATTGGGACGTGTGAAGATCATTCAAATGCTCAGTGAGAGAATGGAATCATAATACTAAGCATGACTAGAGAAAGATCACACTTTTCACACTCAAGAAGTAGCACGACTCAAACAGACATGACCAGGAGTTAAAATCTAAACTGTGAACCCAAGAGACACAAATATAGTTCTGTTCAGTGCATGCTGTCCATAAGCATGGCTCTGCATTGTGAAGCTGGAGAGTACACTTGACTTCGACACTTACCTCTTGCACCCTTAAGAGCAGGTTGCCCTCTGGTGGTTGCAAAAGACATGAGTTTATAAATTAGAGGTAAACAAAAAAACCCTTCACAACAGAAAACAGAATGACCTAACTATTTCAGAGCAATCCTAGAAAGTCTGGCTTTCACACTGAAACTATGTTTAACTTTTAAGTCTGTGCTGCATATGTGAAATGTGGTTTTCAATATACACACATGCATCTCTCTTCATTACATGTTCTCTTACCATTTCTGAGTGCTGCTACTAGAAATCAGTGTATTGTTTGAGCAACTGAAAGTGAATTCCCTCAATTCCATTATGAAGATACTGACAAAAGTTCTGTTTTACAAAGCCTTCCAGGGCTGCTTGTAGCTATATTTCCAGAAGCACTGGTTGATTTTTGGCCTTATGCTGGTGGTACAATGTCACGTCACATATAACCTTCTCTGTGGCTGCTTAAGTATTTTTTTCTGTGTTCAAGGATTAATGATTATCCAGATTATCAAGCTCTTGACTAGTGTGAGCACCTAGTCAGCAAGTCAAACTAGTCATTTATTAGGTTTTTATTAAGCTCTGCATCAGGAACCCATCAAGGAATACGCACACACACACACACACACACACAAACATGGTGAAGGTGATCTGTCTATACAGAAGCTGTCGCATCGAAGGTTCTTTGTTGATGAAATTACATTAAATGACATTATAAGTAAATATGAGTGGAACTCACTCTCAGAGACATTACATCAGAAAAGTTGGTAAAATGCATTTATTTACTTTTCACAAATGAATAATGCTTGAAGGCACATACAGTACATAGCTGGCATAGAAGTATTGTCTGAGTAAGAACTCGTTGCTTAGTTACACAACCAGTCATATTCACACACTCATACTCTGAGTGACATCAAGGATAGTACCTTCATAATGAACTCTCATCATCTGAGCAATATACTCATAGCACATATAAGCTCAAGGAACACGTTTGTAACTGTACACCTCAAGTTTTCCCAAATGCAAAGAAAGGCCATATTACAGCGGTTCTGTTTGGAATTCCAGGCCCAGCAGCTCTTATCGTTGACCGGCGAATGTGCTTTTTTGCAGTGGCATGAGAGGAATGCTTACTCATGGCTTCCTGTTTCTGCTATGCAGGAAACCTAAGGAGCAGCTCTGGGGAATTGGTGTCATTTTCATTTCTTATCTACAAACATGTCTCAGCCTCATGGGGAACTCTAAGAGAGAGAAGGGAGGAGTGCTTTAGGTGTGTCTTAAACACAAATTTGAGCACAACGTGTGTCTCTCTATCAGAGTAGTTTTAACTCCAAAGTACTCAATTATTCAATCAAGCATTTACAAAGATTAAAAATTTAACAATAATAATAATAATAATAATAATAATAATAATAATAATATATTGTTTTACAAAGCAGGAGACACTTAACGTAGTAGATACTACTACTAATATACATGTCTATGATACTGCCAGTGGATCTTTCAATGTTTTTTCCAAACTATCTTATGTTCTTTATACATTAGATGGCAATATTATATGACAAATAAATGAAAAATTAGCTGATTATTGTTCTGTTTTGGTGTAAGTTCATGGTTCTTTCACAAGCTATTTTACTCTACAGGCCACAGTACCATGCTTTTTAATTTTTAATTTTATACATTTGAGTACAGATAACTTTAAAAATTTCACTAGGAAAAGACATCAGAAATATATTGAAATTAGCTAAAGGTATACATGTATATAAAATATAATAAATCTCAGGGTTTATGTAACAAAGGCTAATCTCTACTACATACTTCAGTGCTATCCTTGCCGAAGCATTTCTGTTTCCCTGCAGTGCCACACCTGGGAGTTCTTTAGGAGTTGAAGACAAAGCATTGATGGACATGTTAGCAGGTCAGTAATAATGATGATCCAAGCCTTTTCTTCAAAGTGCCACAGTTGGTGTTTGACCCCAACGTTGCAAAAAGTGCAAACGTGATGTGTCCAGAATGTGCTTGTAGTACGTGAATATTGTCCCAAAGGTAGCGCCGTTAAAGAAATTAGTTACTCAAGGCTTTTCTGAACAGAAATAACATACATCATATTTGTAAATTGTATGTCATGGTTCAGATATTATATCAAATGCATGAGGGTCTGTGAACTAAATTCCAAAGGGCTCCATAATTTTCCATGTGAATTCAGGGATGGAATATAATTAGTTGAAATACAGTATGTCACTGTATGATTTCATTGAGATATTCACGATAATAGTAATTGATTGGGCCAGTTACAGAAAGTGTTCATTGCTTCACACCTTTTTTTGGACCAGCCGTTTCATCCATTACTACCCCTTATGTCCTTGTATCCTGTCCATTTGTTTCTTTGGAGTGGATGCGGGGGCTAAGGCTGCATCTCATACTGGCCCTCAGTGGCAATGTAGAAGTCATTGAGTGTGTCTTGCAGGTACTCAAAAGTGGGTCTGTCCTCTGCCTTTTCTCTCCAACATGCCATCATTATGTCATAGAGTTCTTCAGGACAGTCATCCGGACACGGCATCCTGTACATCCTGTCCAGGTTACGGATCACCTCCGGATTGGTCATTCCTATGGCAAAGCTCAGGCAATGTTACATGAGGAAATTGCAAAAGGTGAAAAAAAATGTTGTCAGTGGTTGGTATATACTGTATATCAAATCAAGACTAATGTGCTGGAGATTAAAGTGATCAGACATGTTCATGAAGATCACTTAAAAGGCTTAAGACTACATGTTACCTGGATAAGGCACTCTTCCGTAGGTTACTATCTCGGTCATGAGAATACCAAAGGACCAGACATCTGACTTGATGCTGAATGTACCAAAATTGATCGCTTCTGGAGCTGTCCACTTAATTGGAAACTTTGCACCTGATTATTACACAAAGACAAATATTTATATCTGTATCTGTTTCTGACATATGTGTGTGTGCAGGTGTGTACGTCTGGGGGAAAGAAAGAGAGAAAGATTTTCCACAGTTAAGATTAGCTCTCAGAAAAAAATCATGCACACTAAAACTGACTGCTAAGGCTTTACACTTTTAGATTCGAGCTTCAACTTTCCTACACACAATTATTCCATGAACATGCTGACATCTTTTGCGTCAGATTTCAGCATCTTAGCATTAGTCATTAGGCGTGTAAGCTCCTTGATTTTTATTCCATCTTTCACATTAAATTCAGTAACTGCTACATATTATTCAGTAACTAATACGAATTATTCTAACAGTAAAACCATACAGGAAACCATGTAGTTACAAGAGCACTCACCAATGCATCCTCTGAGTCTAAGTGGTTAACATGTAACAGTGTCAACTCCAACCCGCTTGTTTATTTTTTATTTTTATTAATTTTTTTTAACCTGCTAAACGTTTGAATGCATTTTGGATTATCAGGTAATTATCAACAATTGCTCACCAACTGCTGCAAATTAAGTTAGTGCCAGTGACCTTCTCCTATTTCTCAAATATATTCAACTAATTATTATCTCACATCACACACATAAATATATTTTTGGCCAAAGGCTTTTGGACTATGAAAACATAAATTCTACTAAATTAGGATTATCTATGCTTTAGTCTATATGATTTTTTTTTATCAATGTTGTATATGGTACTACGATTGTAATTAAATGATCACTCATAGCAACAAAATTTTAGTCTTCACATTATTTCCTGAGGAAACTTTTCTAAATAGCTCACATTTGAAGTTATTATCATGGCAAAAAAGTGGTTCTCATAAGGGCAGGGTAGGTTTTGAGAAAATTTTAAATGATCAGACATTCCGTTGATATCCCTTTGTCTTTTTCTGCAACGTTCTTAGTGTAAAACATGTCAATAATTAGTAACAACGTATCATAATAAGAGACAACATATCAGTCTGCTTTGAGGAATGATATTTGCATAGTGCAAAGTGTGAACAGTCTGAAAGAGATGCAGGAAGAATGAAACAGCCATACCTTCCTGTGCCGTGTACTCAGATTCTATAATCCTGGCCAGGCCAAAGTCAGCTATTTTACAGTGCAGGGTTTCTGACACCAATATGTTGGCAGCACGAAGGTCTCTGTGAATGTAGTTTTTTCTTTCTATATAGGCCATACCCTCTGCAATCTGTTATAAAACAGTGGATCATTTTTAAAATAGCAGTGTTCCCTGCAAGCCAAAGGTGCCAAAGGTGCAAGCTGAAAAATTATTTGTGACACAATACACATTTAAAACTTTCAACAGAGTACCTATGAAGATTATAAGGCTGAAGTCTTTCTATAACTCAGTATAACTAAGTATAAACCCCTTTTTTTATTCACAGTGCAGATATTGACCAGGACAGGCTTAGAGAATTAAAAAGGAAGTTCTCCCCTCAAACTACATTAGAAAACTCTCTCAGGAAAGGCGGTAAGATGGAAAAAGTGACGTCATTTCTGGTCCGGAAGTTAATAATCAAGTCGCATAAAGCACATGCGCATAGCCTGACCACAAACAGAGCATAGGCTTTTTCCATTACCTTTATAACACAATCTTGACAGACTCTTGCTCTATCTTAAAATAGCAAAAGTGGTCTGCAGTATGTATGTAAACATTTTGGTTGGGATTAAATGTTATTTTATATATATATATATATATATATATATATATATATATATATATATACAACAAACTAAAAACATCAAGTACTGGCAACTGTACTGACAGTCCAAGGATAGATGAACACATAACAAGACTGATGTGGAAAAACAGCAAGTTGCACTTACCTGAGCTGTCATATCTATCAACTTGGGCAGTTTTAGTTTTCTGCCATCATCGGTTTTCAGAAAGTCTAATAAGCTCCCTGAAATTAGTTCAATGAAAATGAATCAATGGTAAATAAAACTGGATATCATTCAGTCTACTCCTGCTCGGACATGTAATGCTGAAAATATCCTCACCATTTGCCATGTACTCTGTGACTATGAGGATGGGCTCCTTGGTGACTACAGCATGTAGTTTAACAAGTCTCTCATGCTGCAGCTTCTTCATGAGATTAGCCTCCTGCAGGAAGGCCTCTGGCTCCATGCTGCCCGGCTTTAGAGTCTTAATGGCCACCTTTTGGTTGTTTTTATAGTACCCTGGAGTACATATACAATAAATAATCAACCCTCTGAGTGCGTACTGTAAAACTTTAGGAGTGAAACAATTAATCCGGTGTTTAGACTGAGTAGTGGGCAAATTGTCTCAGTAGATAAACTGGTGTGCCATAGAGGTTTTAAACAGTTTGTTTAAAACAGCGCTGAAGGTTTTTTGTGAAATATGCCCATGATATGTCTGAATGTTATTTCATAATGTGTATGAATGCCTCCTCAGAACCTAATTCTGGGAATCCTCTATCAATATCAGTATCAGTAATCATCACAAATAACCACACATGTCCTAGCTAGAAAAATGTTACACACAGTGGCTTTTTAACGTTCTTTAAAATTAGCTTGCTTTTACGTTTTAGAGATGAGTAGCTTGTCAAATGACTTGTCTCTTAATCAGACGCTCTCTTAATAATAATATTATGTCAGCATGAAAGGTGTTTTTTTTTTCCTCTACTGATTAGTCGCAGCTTTATCAGACTCTTAGGTATGCTTCCTAAAGGCATAAAGTAAAGAGCTAATAGCACTAAACAGACCCTAACATTACATGTGGACTGAAAGTAGATTAATATGGCTTTTGAGATAAAATGGTGAGACACTTGGAACAGTAACCAATGATAAGCACTGATGCATGTCTAACGGTCTTAGCATAAATCATTCATCTAGAGAGTGGAAATAAAGGATACGAGAAATAAATGAGCAAGGCCAGTCTGTAACATTTACATTCAGTGCCTATATAGTAAATGGTTACAAGACACATTTGGGTTTTTACCGTAAGTTGGCATATTCCATATATATATATATATATATATATATATATATATATATATATATATATATATTAATTAATTAGGTTAATAGTTCCCTGCTTCTTACTTACCCATCCAGACCTCTCCAAATTGCCCAGCACCCAGCTTCTTTACCATCTTTAACGTTTCCCTTGGGATCTCCCACTCATCCTGACCCCAGGGCCTCTGAGGAGCAGCAGACTTACAGGGGCTTCCCAGCCTCTGACACAGACCATCTGATGATCCTACAAACATGTACACAGCAAAATTTCTGCATGCTGATTATAAAATGTATGGTGTGTGAACAAATTTGCAAGTTTGATAGTTTAGAAAGGATCATTTGAGAGCAACAATCCATGTAACATACTGAGAACAACACTTACTTTATGCGTCTTAAAAGTTAATTTAAAGTTTAAAAACTAATAAGATGCACAGAAATAGGATAATAAGCATATTTAGACATTAGGTCTATTTTTAAAAAAAAAAAACTCTATCACTAGAGTGAGTGTGACGTGAGTGTCTATCACATGAGTGTTTCTAGGCAAAATGTGATTATCTGTTGATTGTGAAAGAAAAAAAACGCTTAGAGGCACGACAGGAAATGCACACAGCAGCTGAGATGAAGGTCTCATGCTCAAGAGATAAGAAGTTGTATAAATTCTTTCACTCCTGTGAATCACTGTTAATGGCACTGTAATTTGTTTTGCTAAAGCAGAACTCACTGCCTTAGCTGATTATTGTTCAGGATTAGGAGCATGACATATGTACTGGAATTGATATATCACATAAAACTAGAACTATGAAAAAGATTAGAGTTTAGAAGAGCAGCTGTAAGAAAAAGAGTCTGACAAAACAAAGCATGAACATAATACTATAAAGATGACAGTTAGGTATTTTTTGAATAACAGTGTTGGTTTTACTCACTTGAGTAGTGCTGTATCAGTTCCTGCAGAGATGGGAAAGTCAGGGAGGGGGAGATGTAGTATCCACCTTTATCAAGCGTACGAATCTTATAGTGCTTGACCACATCACCATGTTCTGGTGCCAAGTCTCTTACAGACAGGGAGAAAGCACCTGTGGGTAACATGTTGGGAAAATCATATTTAAAGAATCATGTCTGTCTGGGTTTTTTGGTAAGATTTTTGGTGACTAAGTCATAATTCACACAGATGATATTCGTCATACTATGATTGGACATAGCCTATTACACATTTTTTCTTTATCCTTCCTTATGCCAAATCTACTATCCCATTTACATATACACAAAGGTTTTGGTTTTTTTTCTTGACAAAAATCTGAATTTTTGTTTGAATCTGGTGTCTGATTATCATATATCTCCCTGCCTATCCAAGATTAACATTTTTTCTTAGCCCTCATAGTTTCATAGCACCACTATTAATCAGAACTATTATTGTATTGTAATTTTTAGTCTTTCAGTATTTTTTTTTTTGCAAATTAAACATATAAAATTCTCAAACAACAGTTTATAAATAACTACAACAGAGGTGTAATGCATACCCTGACATATGATTATTTATGATATTAAAAGTCTAAGTGTATGGCATAGTATATGGCAAAATGGTATGGCAAGTTCGCTTTCAGAAAAAAGGGTGCTTAACTGTACAATTCCTTGTTGCTGAAGTAGTCCTCTCATGGTTGCATGTATTGTACCTTCAAAACTTTACCTTATTTAGCTTAAATAATTATTAAAGATGCAACATATTAAAATTTCCAGGTGAATGATACATACCAAAGGAACAAATTATGTATTCCAGAGGATAGCACCTCAGCAACAAAAAGGTACGGTTTGGTACACTTTGTTTTCAAAAAAGTTAAAGCTCCAGAGGTTTCAGCTGTAAGGTGCTAATATATAAGTCACAGGTACGTATATAAGTGGTATAGCCTGGTTATTTATGATTCTCACTTTCTGAAAAGCAAGGCATTTCAAACTCAATTTAGGTTAGCTAGCTAGCAAGAAATGACAAGCTAGCTAAGATAGCTTGGTATACGAAGCTAGTAACTAGTTTAGCCCAGCTATAAACACATTAGATGCACCAAATCACTACAGACATTATTACCTATGAATAGTTTTTAAAATTGACAAAAGTGAGAACAAATTTTGTTGAATATACAGTTAGCATCGCTTTAAAAAAATATGTATATGGTAAAACATTCCAGTTAGATATCTAATGCTAACTAATGTTATTTCCAAAATTAGCCCCTGAAACATCTGAAATTAGTTAGCTATCTCTACTTATGCTTTGTTCTTCAGAGGTCAGTAAAAGTTGTAAGTGGGCCCTGAGACATTGTTTATGGAAATATGCCACTATTTATTGACTAATATGCCACTATTTACTGTTTTTCTTCTCCTTTGGTAGCTAAATACTTGTTCGATATACAGATGTGCTGTGGTTCAGACAAAGCAGTGGCAGCCATTACAGACTGAGTAACAAGATTAAAGCTTTCACTCACGCTCTAAAATTTACACTATTCAAAATGGAGCCTGTTCACTGGATACTGAACGAGGGCGTGTTTTTCCCCCACTGTCTGAGCGCAGATTATTTTAAACATGTAAAAGACTATATTATTCTCTTTGAATGTGCTGTTGTTAATATTTATTAAGGAAATATATAGTCTATATGTAGATACCAGCAACTGCAAAATAAGAAGGACCTGCACTCAGGGATCTCAAGAACAATTCATGAGTCCTCCTTGTCCAAGTCCAGGATCATTAATTTGAAGGCTTCATATTTTGATTATAGCAACTGTGTCATAGGGTCACTGTAATGACCATAGCCAAATTGAAAGCTGTGTGGATTAGAACCTGTTGGTGTATGTTGTATTTTGAAATATACTGTACAATGACAGCACATTACATGAAATTGGCTAATACTGACAGAAAAACAGCGCTCTAGTCCTGACCTGGAGTTGTCTCGCTCTCTCTCACGAGAAATGAGCCGACCCTGTTCCCTGGGGCTAGCAGAAGACGTTCTGTGTCTCTGCGGGTCAAATTTCTGAAAAACCATCTAGAAAGCAGAATAGATGATCTCATAAATGTAGATTATTACACAAGTAGCATATTTACATGAGTAAGTTAAAGGAAAACCTGAAAGTTGCATACCTTTCCACCTCCAGCGTGTGGGCCCGGGCAACATACGTGCATGGAATATATCCCTCATCTCCAGTAACCAGAGATTTAGCCAACCACCAGTCTCCATTCCTTTCACACAACCAAAAGTCATAGTTAGTCAGGTTTTTTTTTTAGCCCACAGAGCTTATTAATTGAATTCCTTGATATTGCTCTGCTTGCCGTAATTTACAATGTTGGATATTCTTGATATTGGATCTATATGGTTTGTGTAATTTTATATACAGTCATGTATATGTAGGAAAATTAAGAATGTTCTACTCACTCATGTATGATTTTGAGTTTCTCTCCTTTCTTAAATGGAAGGTCACTTTCGTTCGTTGAGTTGAAATCATGTTGCGCAATGACAATGTCTTCATCTTCATAAAAAAATCAAACGATAAGCACATTCATATCATTATTTTTATCTAACTGCTTTGAAAACTCAACTGACATCCCTTGTGTAACACATAATAATATAGTGATACACTAGCACTCAAAGAGCTACAACACTATAATTTTGAATTTGCGACCACAAATGCTGAGGTACGCCTCTGTTTTAGAAGGAGACTATTAATACTCTGTCGGCTAAAATGATATAATGAAGTATAAATGGAGTTTATGTTCATCAGCTGCTGCTTTCACAATAATAAAAACTGTTACAGATTATTGGACTGACTTCTTGAAAAAACTGTCAAAGACATTACCATACTTTGCCCCATTCTGCGCGTGTGCTCGTCGCTGAAAATAAATGTAGAAGAAACAAACAAACAAAAAAATTAGGCACCAAGCGACAGTTGATACATGCACTGTAAGGAAAAAAAATGTCACTATGATTTAATAAATTTTACATTTCACTCTAGGAATACATACATGTGGTTTACTGGCGGCTGCTGAATTGTTATTTACATGCTGCCTTTCTTCATATTTATTCTCACCACTGCAAGTGCAACCCATCCTTGAAAGACAGAGAGAAAAAATATTATAAATTCTTCAATCTTCTGATTTTTTTTCTTTCAAATGTAGTAACCATCCTTATTTCTGGTACTATACTAGAATATATTTAATTATACTAGTATAACTGAGTATAATATTGAGGTGTTTTCAGTATTTTTCAAAGTAACATTGAATTTAAACATACCTGCTAGTGAACGGTTGCGCTTTAACACTGAAGTGTCAGTCTCCACTAATGTCAGCACGCAGCTCTCTAGTCCATGTGATCATCTGTACCTTCATACTGAGGGCTAATCAAGAGAACATGCTCCATGCAGATGAATAACTCCTTAAAAAAAAAACTTGAAACACAACAAAAACACAGAATGCAATAGAAAGTAATTTAGACAAAATACATACAAGAATTGATATTTTATATACAACTTTACAAAAGAAAGCGTGAATGGGAAAGATTTTCAGATTTTCAAGTTTGATTTTTTGACATGATCCACATCTAAAGTAGTTAAACATACACGGAATTCCAAATACATGACTGTGAGGAATAATGTAGCATACGTTACATTCAGCTACAGAAAATGAAACAACAAAGGAATCACAAATGTTAGAAACAAAAATATGTAATAATGTTTCTTGGCTTTTTTAAAATGACACTTCACAATGTAAAACCAAGTAGGACTGTAAATATAATACACAGTAATCTGGGGCTGTGTTGCTCATTGAAGAATAACAACTTCACATAAAAGCACATCTTAGAGGGTCTGGTATTAAACAATACATTTAAAATGTTAGTGGAATTAACTTTGAGATAGTTTTCGGTTCACCTTTCATTGCCAAATGCTCATTACCAATATCAGATCATTTATAGTCTCTTATTTACTTACATTTTCTTTGGAGTCAACTTGTTGAAAGACAGAATCCAGTTTCAAGTGCCCAAAGACCTTCATCAGAATATCTTTCTTGCAGCATCTGTTTCTCACTGGCTCTGTCTCTCTCTCTCTCTCTCTCTCTCTCTCTCTCACACACACACACACACACACACACACGCACACATACACTCTGACTTAAACACACTGAGACCAAGTGTGAGCCCTGGGAGACCACATTAGCTGAAATAGATAAATGTACCACTGTTGTCTTTATTTAGTCTGCTAATCTCCTCCTTTTCCTCTTCACTAATGCTCAATTCACAAACTTTGCTGCTTGTAGACTTCATACGGAATGAAAATATACTGAAAATTTGGAACAAATAATTAGTTTTGTACTGGCTAACTAATGGCCATTTAACATATTTTCACTAAAATTGTATTCTGAGTTTTAGAGGTGTTTACAAACATATTTTCTGTACGTTGCCCAGTAAATACACTAATCTCTTACCTCATATAATAACCAAATCCTGTGTTCATAAGTTGTTTTCTACTCTTTAAAAAATGTTCCTTAAGGGTTCTTTGGATGGTTAGGGTGTTCTTAGCTTCCCGAAGGGGTTCTGTTTGAAACTTTCTCTGAGATGGATCTAAACTAGAACCTTCAAGAAAAGGTTTCTGAGAACAGCAGGAACAGCATAAAAGTTGTTAAAGTGAGAATCCCCCCAAAGTAATATCTCTTCTCAATTACAGGATGTTGTTTACTAGGCCGCGCAAATGTATTTCCTGCCTTCAGTCACTGTGGTCTTCGTCTTGTGACAGTAAATGCTCTGATGTAAACTGTTCACAGTTTCACTTGGTTTCACAACATGCATCTTTGCACTTTATTAATTTTTTCTAATTAACATTAATGGATGTATGATATGGTGAAGTGAAGAGTAAAAAAAAAGCCAACCACATGATCACACTATCACTGTTAATACACACAAAACTGACACCGTGGATTGTTTTAATTATACTGTGAATGTGATTCTGTATATTTTCTGGGATTCAGTGTTAAGTGATGGTTGGAGAAATGTCTTCGTTTCCTTTTGCAGGAATTAGTTAAAAAAAAAAAAAAATAATAATAATAAAAAAATTCCCACTAGAGGGTAGCAAAGCTCACAAATCGTGATATTACAACCTAACAGTAGCAGAGCTGGAAATAATCCCACCTTTACTTGCCAAATTTCAGTGCAACTCATATAATGATGCAGTGATGGACAGTTGTCTTAGACTGTATATATTTTCTCTAACATTCAGTATTCTTTGTGTTTTCCTCATAATCTTGCACTTGCAAAATTGTCATTTTAGATGTTATTTTTTTCTTTTATAATTACTAATGAACAATACTACCACATTCACATTTGAAAATGCTTTGCACCTCTCTCTGTACAAATACAAAGCTTAGCACATAAGTTCATTTCATTCTAAATACACTACAACTACCAAACATACACTATATGGCTAAAAGATTGTGGACACCTCACCATCACACCCATATGTGCTTTATAGCATACAAAGACATCCTATACAGTTGTGTGCTTCCAGCTTTGTGGCAACAGTTTGGGGAAGAACCCAAACTGGGTATAGGTGTGATGGTCAGGTGTCCACATACTTTTGGCCATATAGTGTACAAATGTGTATTTTAACAAAATACTAGGAATATGTTTCTGTGAAATTTCCCTTCACCTTGTCAAATAGAACAAAAAATAAAAATAAAAAACTGTAAGTGTAATTTATTGTATGTTTTTGATGATGTGTTAATTATTTTTCTTTAGTTTGTATTGCATTGTAATTGTTGATCTTCCCTTGGTTATATAAGAGGATATATCATATGCAGTATAACATACAAAAATAAAAATCCTGACTATAACAGAATAATCTAACTTGATCATAAGCTTTCAGCCTCTTATGTGTGCTTAAGTAACTGGGATAGTGACTGAATTTTTGAATGGACTGAAAATCAGAATGTGACAGCATGAGGACAGTGAAATGCCTTGTTCCAAGTCCCGTGTTGTTCCTGTTAGGCTCAAGCCTTCCATAGAAGCTATCAGAAATTAGTCATTGTATTATATACTCTGATTCCGGGTTTGTGGTATGATATTCCTGCACACACTGTGTAGTACCTCTCTGATTCAGAACATTTTCTCTGGCCCCTTTTAATTTTGTGATTTACTGTAGTTCAGCATATTATTTGCTACTTAGCTACCTGCTATTAATTTGAAATCCCACCTCGCATGCATTTGGTTTTGAATGTAAATGTAACCAGTTTTAAAACAAAGTATGTGCATTTGTAATTCGAGAATTGGGCTTTAGAGATATATAGTTTTTCTGGCAGAAACAAGGGAAACCTTTGGGCAGGAATTTTGGAGACTACGTGAAGAGATTTCATTCATTCATCTTCGGAAAGCTTGTTATCCTGGTCAGGGTCGTGGTGGATCTGGAGACTATCCTGAAAATACTGGACGCAAGATGAGAATACACCCTGTCAGTCACTGGTCAATCGCAGGGCACACACATTCACACACCCATTCACATTTAGGGGCAATTTAGCATAGCCAATCCACCTTCCTGCATGTTTTTTGGGAGGTTGGATGAAACCTCCACAGACACAGAGAGAAACTCCACATAGTAACCCGAGTTCAGGAGTCAGACCCTAGATCTGTGAGGGTACATATGCCGCATAAAGAGTTTTGGAAACATGAACTTGGTTATGCTGACTAATGCATGTTAGCAATTGTCTGAAATCTAATTGTTGTATGAGCATATCTTACAGCCAAAATAATTTCTGAATGGTGTTTTAGTACATAATAAAACAACAGGCCTTATTCTCCATGTGCATACGTATTGTAATTTCCTATTCAGTCACTTATGATTTGAAATCATTAATCATGATGTGTTTCATGTTCATACATCTGAGGGATTCCATAAGAAACAGTGGGAAGGAAATTACACATTAAACAATGAGTCCTGCGGAATCAGTGAATGAATGAATGGTTTCATCCTAAACAAACGTCTTTCCAAACAAATGTATTTTCCTTCAAATCAGGAAGACATCTATCAGATTAATATGAAAACCTACATGAACAATATGATATCAAGGAACAATCAAACTTGCTTCCTATGCATTCTTTTTTTCTTATGGGAATTGTTTTTGATCGCATGCTCACAGAACAGAAGCATGAATTTCTGGCCAAGCTACCATTGGTTTGTGGGAGACCACCTGTGTTTGTGATGATCAGCGAGGGGGCCTCTCTGACAGCATCTGTTGCAGGTGTGTGATGGGAGCTTTGTTGAGGGTGTCCTGGTTATAGATTCTTTTTTTTACACTCTGATTTTCCCAGGGTCTGCGGATACTGTGTCCCTACAACTCAGGTCCCCAGACGCTGCATCCTGTTCCCCAGTATAACCTGAATAGCACTGGAAAATAGGGAAGAAAGAAATAGAAAAGAAGAGAAAGAAAAAGATTCTGCATATTGTCAAGCATATGCTAACACAGCAAAATTTGTCCTTCTGTTGCTCCATTTCATTGTGTGTGTGTGTGTGTGTGTGTATATCTGTTACATCTATGATAAAGTCCACAGGCCATACTAGCAAACTAAGCAAACTGATTGAGATTGATATCAACTTTATTAATGAGCCCATTGGTGTATGTGAATGTTTTACAGGAGGCATAACCTTTCAAAGAACAATAAGGAATAGCCTGGTAAAAGTGAAGTAGCCCTTTCTCATCCACATCACCTTCACATACTCACGCACCTAGTGCAAACTGTGCCAATCTTCCTCCATCTGAGGACAAAGGCAGAGAAACCCCATTCATAACTGTGCTGGGTGCTTCCTAAATGGAAGGGGGGGAGAAGGTACATAGTGTGAGACCATTTTCACTCTTCCTCTCACCGTGTGGGAAAACTCCTCCGACCGTCTCACACATCAAACCGGACAGGCTCTCACTCATTCATTCTCCCTTTATTATATGAGACGATGGACAAATCAACTCGGCAATAAACTGGACAATGTGCTCGAGGGGCAGTTGTTTAGCTGTTATTCCGAGGACAACCTCACACATTGCTCTTCCTCTTTGGAATCACTCTTTGTCTACAGCTGATGGCTTGAGGAGACATGACCTTGGCGATGGGCCCATATTATAAAAAACAAAGGTCAGGCCATGCCAGCTTTGACACTCTAATATAGCTTGAGTGCACATGGTACTCTTCTGAAGAACATTAACACCTCACACAATATAGAGTGTATAGTATTTTTAAAACTACAATCAACTCATAATTCTCTTGATAAAACATCGAGTAAGGCCAAGAATGCCAGAGAATCCAGAACACTGAGTAAGTAAATGCCCTGCAATTGTGACATCCACCTGTGCAATATGTTAAGCTTAAAGCAGGAAATTCTGACACAGATGCTCATGTGTCACCTCTCCCCATCAACAGGCTGGCATATTTGTTTGTGTGAAACATCTGGAGGCCTGGGAGTGTGGGGATGCAGGGTGCACATCTGTGCAGCTGGACACTGGCACTGCACTTGAAGGTAAACAGGGAAAATGGGGGAAAGCCCCCTGTGCTATCCACCGGAATAGAGCTCTACGTCTCCCAGCACTGAGGGTGGAAATAGCTCCTCGTCAGCAAGCAGGTGCTTCCTCCTGCATTTTGTCTTATTTGTCTACATTTCCAGACAGGCCTGGGCAACGTAGATACCAAGTTTCAGTCCCAAATGCTTAAACAGCAGTCAGTTTACACAGTTTTTTATACTTTTCATACTGGTAAAGTGCCTGAATATATAGAACTATATTCCTATATCTTGCAAATGTGACTTCAGTTTGTCCTGAAAGTCGTACGAGGAAGCTCGCTAGGTGATTAACAGATAACAGGCAAAGGAAGTGTTTTTCAAGATTAGCTTTGAATACAGGGTGAGTGTTTCTATGTTGAAAGATTCCTATGTTGTCAGCAAACACTTTGCACCTGCCATTAACCCAGTGCACAACTTTTTTTTTCCATGCTAAAGAAGACTCATATTCACAGCATATCTAGTCTGTTCAGTTCACTAAGGCACGTGCAAATACTTTTCACTTTCAAATTCAAGCATTTTTAGCATTTTCAAAATCTAATCTCTGCTGGCTTGTGGTGGCCTGGGAAAACCCTTCACATGTTGAAATATGGTTCTGAAATGTCTTTCTGAAATGCTTTACAAATATACTTCTGAAATGTGTTTCTCTTTTGTATGTATCTCAACCAGAAGTCAAGTTATGGCATTTTTAAAAAATGTGGTTACCAGCCCAAAAGCGGATAGGGAGAAACTTGCATTTAAAGAGTCCATTCTGACTGCAGAAAAGGAACATCACAGAACATTTTGAGTCGATATCTGATTACAAACTGAACTGATTAGGCTTCAGTCCTTTTCTCTATGGCACGTATCTATCCAACAACTTGATTAATGCATGAAATTCATTGTGTGAGAGAATCACACTTAGCTAGCAAGATTGTAGACATCTTTAGGCAAAATGACTGTGCTTATTGTGACGTTTTTTAAACTGGCTCCTTACCCAACATGATCTTTGCAGGAAAATAGCTAAGAATAAAAAGAAATAAAAAATATTTCAATGTGATTTGGTGTAATATATTCAGGATTCCTTAAAGTTTAAGTTATGGAGAGAAAAACACACTTTTGGCCAGTTTTTCAAAGGTTTTTTTTTTTTTTTTTGTGGTTATAGTTTAGCAATGTAAAGACATAAACCTGGATGTGCTTCACTTTTGGCCTGAACCTGCATGGAAACTTCAAGGAAGGCATAAGAAACCTAATTACTTCTTACTGTATTGCTCCAGCATTACATTGTTGAATAAAACCACATAGGATCAGATATGATAAGAATTTGCTCATGTCCGTCTCATCCTAAGATGCTTATTGTGAGTTAATTCTTAATTGTAATGGTTGTAGCACTGAATATGCACTAGGTACTATACTGTAGTATTCACAATTTTTATGTTTGTTGCTTACCCCAACAAGTTTTCCTTAGCTTCCATTATAAGTGAGTTTTGAGTAAACATTTTCTGTTCTATTTAGTATAGAGAAGCATTGAAATTATTGCACAAAGTAGATAGTCAACTAGAGTACAGTAGATAGACTACTATACAAATAATATAAATCAATACACAAATCAAAATTTCTTGGATAATCCCTTATGGCTTCAGAGTATTCCAGATTGACAATTAAAAAATATTAGCTGTCAAAAATGTTTGGTTAATACTTTTTTGTTTAGAATGCTATTATTCATGTTTTCACCAATATCAAATATGTGCCTACATATAACTAATTGAGAAAAAAACTTCTGAGGTAGATGGAAAATCAGTGTTCTTCCATCTATTTACTGGCCAAGTGAGAATATTATCCATGCCATCAATACTAGATTTCCCTGTGAAAGCATTCTCAGATGTGGGGAGGGGACTAAGCTCTAATGTGTGAGTTGCTCTAGCCCCTTCTCCAAATGTGTGGCACTCAGTCGATGGGAGTGACACCAATTATTTATGTCACATCCCCTCCGGAAGCAGTGGATGGAAACTCACAGAGAGAGGACTATCCATCAAACCAGTGCAATGGGGCTGTACACCTCTGAGGCAGGGAATGAAGTCTCTTAGGACAGTTTTAAATACACAGCCATACACTTACCATGTGTCAGAGGCATAGATTAATTAAAACTTCCCAAATATACATATTGAGCTTTTATTTAGCTAAATAGACATCAGCAGCAATGTAAAGAAAGGAAGGTGAAGGATTAAGAGAATGATTAGACACCAGAGTTAAACTAGCATAACGCATAATTTCCATGCATGCTAATTTGAATTAGATCATGATGGATCTTATAGACTCTAATATGATAACAGAAGTTAGCTAAAATAAATAAGGTAAATGATAAAAATAAGTGCTTCTCTATCAAATATTCACTGGCTGTCCATTAAGACGGGCCTGCTCATGTCCGTACGGTGCTGGGTGTCCTGAGTAATTGCAGTTGTCATGTTACTGGATCCTTGGGTTCTGCCCCCATTCAATAAACTGACCAGTCTGTTAAAACAACCAGGTTAGGGAACAAAAAGGAAAATGCAGCTTCAGGTGTCACAAAGGCTGGGAATTGACTCATAACTAGGGGTACTCCAGTTGATGGATGAGGTGGGGCAAATTATTAATAGTTTGCTGATTTTCTCCTTCAATGTTTTTGGGAGACATTTTTTATTTTGTCATAGATGTCATGCCATGATCTATTGAAGGTTCAGAAATAAAGTCTGTGCTGGTGGAATAATTACTTGCTTATTTAAAACTTGGGAAAGATACAATGTCAGAAAAATAGGAGTGTGATGTGAATAGATGGGGTTTACTTCTTGCAAAATAGAAGTCATTATACATTTACAGGTTGATGTGACTTTAAATAAGTGGCATTAAATATTAATGTGTTAATTGAATGATCAATATATGGTCTAAAACACTAAGAAGAAATGCTTTGAAATTGCACTAAATCTCTAATTTGCTAAAACATCTTTATGAATCACATGATAAATATACATTTGATATGAACTACTGGATTACACTGTACATTGATCATGTATTATTTTATCTGTTCACTGTCCTTCTACTTGATTGATCTCTGTTGATCTTAGTTTCCAGTGATCTGCTCCTATCATAAGAATTATTTCAGGTCATTTAAAAAATCTAATATGTAAGAATAGCAAGCAGATTATTTGAGGTTATGTACGGTATATTATGTATACATTCACTTTATTAGAAACACCTGTACTGCTCATTCATGCAATTATGCAATCAGCCAATCATCTGGCAGCAGTGCACTGCATATGTTTTCTTTTCTACTGAAACACTTATACAGTAGGCAGAAAATAAACATGTAAGTGGTACCTAAGACCTTTGTACAAGAGCATGTCTTTCATGGGGATATTTTTCTGTTCTTTATTACTTTCATACTACTTACCAACAAGAAAATGACAACAAGCTAATAAATAATATGACTCAAATGACATATTACGTTAGCATAATGTTACATAAATAATAATATTTTCACTTCTTATCAAACATGATACATCTAAACCAGATATTTGCATAAGTATACACTGCATTTAATTTCACGAGTTAATATATATGGAAATAATTCTTAAATTTCTCTGCTAACTTTTTAGATGTTCATCCTCTTACATTCACACATATGACACAAAATACAGAGTGGAGTACATAGTTAATTATTTCCCCACAGAGATTGTTATTGTTAGATGTGTAATGTATATAATGCACTTCCTATTGCAAAATATTAAAGAAGTCAATGTAAAGAAGTTGTATATATAAAGAAGTTAATTATCTTATTGTAATCACAAACGGAAAATGTTCCCTTGTTTATTTTTCTGTATTTCGGTTCCCTTTTAACATTACATAAAACATGCTGTGCAAATATCACAGAATAAAGTGCATAATATACTGAATAACTTTTTTTTTTTTTTTTAGAACTTTCAATACCTATGGACACCGTTACCTTTTGTGTGTATTGGTTCTCTTTATCAGAGCTTGCAGTGTGATACATCCAGCAGTTTTTCACCATAAGATCACCTACATTTTTCTGACTTCTTGTCTAATCAGAAAGAACCTATTCCACTGAAACTGAAGAGAAAAGATGGATGACTTATTTATCAATCTGATCAAATTATCTGTCTGGTTCCATCTTTCTAGTTCTCCTGATCTACAGTACAGTCCTCTTTTTTCCATACCCATTCGTAAAATATTTCTACTTCCCTTCCTCTTTAGTGTTATCCACTGAACTTCCAGTGACAGAATCTTAATCTTCTTCCTCATTTTCAACACGGCAATCCTTCTTGTGTACTTCGGTTTCTGAATCTTCACCATCAGCATCTGCTTCATCTTCAGAACCTGTGTACACTTTCACAGTAGAGTCGAATGATGCTATTGTTCGTTCATCAGCTTGGTCCTCTTTATGCAGTGACCATTTTGTAGGCTGTGTAGCAGCAACTTTTATCCCTTGAGCTCTTCCATCTATTTCAACAACAGGTTCAGTCTCATCCTCAGCTTCATCTCCTCCTTCATCTGACTCTCCAGTGTTTATAAAATGAGTATTTACATTATATCTGTTACTTTCAGATGTCCCTGTGTCCTTATTTATACTCATCATCTCTGAGTTTTGTTTTGTTTTAATATTGTGTGTATTGATGAGTGCTTCAGCAGTGTTACTTCCATGTGTTTCTCCATTCACTTCTCCAGCTGTTTCTCCATTCTCCAAACTTTCACTGTCATCCGTTTGGCCATACTCTTCTAATGTTTCTTTAGCAATTTCTTCATTCTGTGCTATTTCATCTTCAGAAAGCTCTTCATCTTCTGCTTTTCTTTCATCAGCTGTATCGCCATCTTCTGTTGTTCCATTATCAGCTGTTTCTCCATCTTCAACTGTTTTAACCTCAACTGTCTCTTCATTCTCTTCATTTTCAGTTCCAGTGGTCGCGTCATCATCAGTTACTTCATCATCACCTATCGGTCCATCTGCTCTTCCATTATCTTCTTGTTCTCCATCCTCTGCTGTTTCAGGTTCAGTTGTCTCGCCAACCTCTTCCATGTCAGACTCTGCAGGTTTTTCATCTTCTGCTGTTCCATCATCAGCTGTGTTGTCATTTGGTGTCTCTCCATCTTCTGCTGTTCCATCATCAGTTATCTCTCCATTGTCTGCTTCATCATCAGCTGTTTCACCCTCTTTTTCACTTTGACTTGTATCCATCTCTGTATCTTCTTCATCATGTGCTCTTCCATCAGCTGTTTCTCCATCATCTGTTTGTTCATCTTCAGTTTTCTGTACATTCTCTATATTCATTTTGTCTCCAACAAACTGCTTTAAAGCTTTAGTTTTATGTTCTTCTCCATCTTCAACTATGTCACTATCAACTTTCTCTTCTGATACTTCAGTTTTAGCCCTCTCTGGCTCTTCCACTCTTTCATCATCATCATTATTTCCACTTTCTTCTGCTGTTCCATCATCAGCTCTCTCTCCATTATCTGCTTCATCATTAGCTGTTTCACCCTCTTCTTCACTTTGACTTGTATCCATCTCTGTATCTTCTTCATCATGTGCTCTTCCATCAGCTGTTTCTCCATCATCTGTTTGTTCATCTTCAGTTTTCCGTACATTCTCTACATTCATTTTGTCTCCAACAAACTGATTTAAATCCTTAGTTTTATGTGCTTCTCCATCTTCAACTATTTCTGATACTTCAGTTTTAGCCCTCTCTGGCTCTTCTGCTCTTTCATCATCATCATCATCATCATTATTTCCACCTTCTTCTGCTGATGCATCTGACTCTTCATCATCTACCACTACAGCTCCAGCAGCCTCTCCATCTTCTGATGTTCCATCATCATGTGTTTCTTCATATTCTGTAGTCTTGGCTTTAGTTGTGATTCCACTATCTGCTGCTTCATTACAAGGCATTTCTTCAATTTCTGATATTTCATCATTATCTGTGTCTTTATCTTCTGCTATTTTAACTTTACCTGTCACTGCTCCTTCATCATCAGCAATTCCATCATTAGATATCTCTCCATCTTCAGTGATTTTAGCTTTAGGTGTTTCTCCATATTCTGCTGTTTCATCATCAGATGTATCTTCTGCTGTTGAAGGCTTACTTGTTTCTGCATCTTCTGCACTTTCATAATCATCGTCTTCTGCTGCTTTAGCTTCACCTATCTCTCCAACGTCTGCCACTTTGACTCCAGTAGTCTCTCCACCGTCAGTTGGTACATTATTATTTGTTTCTCCAATTTCTGCAGTGTTGACTTTAATTATCTCTGTTCTATCTGATGTATCATCATAAAATTTCTCTCTATATTCAGCGGTTTCATTATCAGCTGGTTCTTCATCTGCTGCTGTTTCAGCTTTGGTTGTCTTTCCTTCAGCATCTACTTCATCACTGTCTGTTTCTCCTTCTTTTGCTGATTCATCGTTTATTGGATTAGCTCCTTCTGCAGACTCACGGTCAGTTATAGCTCCATCTTCTGCAAGTTCACTGGTCTTTTCCTCATCAAATAAGTAATCTTCACCACTCTCTTTGCTTATTTTCTTTATAGCTACATCTTCCTCAGCTGACTCGTTAGCATCTCTTTCTTCATTATCTGTGCTTTCACTTTTCTCTGCCTCTACAATGTCATCTTCTTCATCTGTTCCATCTTCAAGATACATTATTCCATCTGATTTATGTTCAACTTCTTTTTCATCCTCTATTATTTCAGACTTTATTTTTGGCTCTTCTGTTGCAGTTGTAGCTATTTCTTTCTCAGCTGCTTCCCCTTTAGTTGATTCTGCTTCTGCTGTTATATCAGGTTTTGCTGGCATATTCTTCCCTGTAGTTTCAGTTTTAGCATCCTCATGCTTCTCTTTTTCATCATCAGGTATTTTGCCTCCTTCTTCAGGTTCAGATTCAGAAATTTCTCTTTCTGCAGCCTCATTGTTTTCACATGTTCTTTCTCCCATTGACTCTTCAGCTGTCTCATCTCCTGTTTCAGCATCTGATGTCTCTACTTCAGTCCCTTTTCCCTCTGTTGATTCTCCTTCAGCTACTTCCTTTTCTCCAACTGTACCAGCCTCAATTGCTATATTTTCTTTTGCAGTTCCAGCTTCTGTTGCATGCTCTTTTCTTACTGTTTCACCTTCCAAAGACCCTTTGTCCTCAGCCAGTTCATCACAAAATTCCTCCTCATCTGCTGTTATTTTAGCTTCAGTTCCCATATCTGCTGGTCCACTCTGAGCATTTTCATCTTCTGCAGTTGGATCGGCATTGACCATCTCCAGAATTTCAGTTCCATTTCTTAATTCCACATGGTCCCTAAGCTCACCACCAGCTATAGGACTTTCTTGCTTAAGAGTCCTAGAGGTATTATTGCCCTCTTTCACTGGCTGATCATTCTTCAGTTGTTCAGATTTATTTGATTGTGTATCATCCTCCTCAAGAGAACTAGAACTTCCCTTTCTTATTCCCTGAGGTTTGCTTCCCACAACAGCCTGTGAATATTCTTTTCCAAACGCTTTATCATTTGATGTATCAGCTTCACTTTCAGCCAGATTTCCAACCTCTATGTGTTGTTCTTCATTTTCAGTTTCCTTCACATTTTCTTTGCTATTTGAGGGAGCTTTTCTTTTTAAATGGAGAATTTTTCTCAAATCAAAGTCAATCCCCATTGGAGCAGAAGTCGAGACCTCCATTGCTAACCCAGGCCTTGATGACGTTTTCTTTTTCATGCAAGTGTCACATGGGCAGTATTCATCATCCTTTCGTTGATCGTTAAAATCAGGCATGAGTATTGTTGTGTTGTCATCATCAGTTTTTTCTGCTCGATCTATGGACTGGTTGAGATTTATTTTCAGACGCCTGTGCCTTTGCTCAGTTAAAATCCTTGATTCACGTGACAAGCTTTCTTTTGGTGGCCTAGGTCTTCCTGCATGACCCTGGATTTTTCTGAGTTCATTGTTTATGCTGGCTTGTATTCTTTTATGGACTTCATCTCTTAATTCACATATCATGACATCAAGCTGCTCATTGTCATTTAAGTTCCAGCGTACCTTAAATTCACCCATTGCAGTGACATAATGTGTCATAAACTGCTTTTCTATTTTATTTAACAGATTCAGAACCCAGACAGGATCAGGATCTTGAGAAACCTTTTTTGTCACCTGAGCCATTTGCTCTGATGATGAGGATTCTGAACTTGTGTCTTCCTCATGTTCAGTTAGCTTTTCATTAGCATTACTGTCATTTCCAGAGCTCTTGTGAGATGCTGTGTCAGGTGGTTCTCTTGGACTATAATTTTTTCTTGTTGTAAAATCTGAGACAGCTGAAAGAATGTTGCTGTCTTGCATATTTTCTTCTGCCTCATTCTCTGGTGTCCACCGGACTCGACTTGCAATATCAGGGGTAGCTGAATCAGATTTTGTTTCTATGCTTTTAGAAGCCTTCTCTGTTTTATCAATCTCGTGTGCCTTCGTCAGTATCCCAATGTCTTCACCCTCTGTTTGGGATTTTTGAGCCACAGTCCTCTCATTAACACTGCTCTTTCCAGAGTCTTGGGAGCTACTGTTAATATCTACCCCTGAGGATGACTTGACATTGAATTCTTCATCCTTAGACTGTTGATTGTTAAATTTGCTTTTCTGTGTGATGGTCACTCTGTCAGAAGGGTCACAAAGCCAAAGGGACTGAAGCATGTTCATGAGATCTTTGTACTTTTCAGCTTTGCCATTTATATCATTGGGATCAAAATCTAACAACTGAAGGTTTACCAGGCTCTCTAAAAATCCTCTTGCTGATGTGCTAAGTTTTCTTCCATAAACAGTAGATATCTCTGGTAAACTGTTACATCTGCCAAGTTTGGGACTAAGTAAAATTCTCATAAGCTGGACAGAAGAAGGGATATCAGGAAAAGTGCAGGGTTGAATGTTTTCTACAACTGCAAGGTCTTTGGCAGTTTCCTTCATATCAAATACTTTGCTCTCATTATTCTCAATTTCTTCAACTTCCAGTTGCTCATTTTGTGGCCTGAGCACATCTGCATCAGCATCTCCCTCACTTCCATTCCCTCTTTCATACTGCGTCACTTTTCCTGACATCTTAGATAGTTCTTCTTCCTCGCAGTTCTCGTGGAATTCATCGCCAACATCATATAAAGCACTATCCAGTGGAATTTTCTTCAACCATTCATTCACTACTTCGGTAGGAGAAGAGCTTGGTAGGATAGATGGGACTAACTCAGAGGGGTTATTATCTATGTTCTGTGCCAAAGAGCTGCTGCTGTGTCTGCAACTAGAGTTACTGTTTTTTTCACTTTTGTTATCATTGAGGTTCCTACTACAATCTGTAGCAACCAGGGAACCATTGCAGGTTCTACCACATACATTTAAATCTCTGGGTGTATTCAATTTGTTGGAATTTTCATTTGAGGGAGATGATCGATGATTAGAGACACCAAGGGAAATAACTGGCTCTTTGTCTTTCTGCCTCAAAAGGCTGCTGGCTGTTGAAACTGAAGTAATAAGCATGTCTGCTGAATGTGGCCTTGAAATCTCTTTCTCTTTTTTAGAGTATCTGTCACAAAGATTGCTTTTTGACCGTTCACCTACACTGTTACATTTAGTAACATTAACATAACTTTTTTGTTCATTTATTTCCAAATGCGACAGTGTATTGGACATATTATTTTTTGGTCTGTCAGTCACTGTTGGAGAATTTCTGTCTTTAGTTTTAGATGATCCAAAATCTGAATGAGCAGACCTGTTGCTCAAACTGTGACTGGAAGATTTCTTTGAGTTCTTTTTTGCAGATTTATTGTTTGCCACCTCATTGTCTGGTATTGGCTGGGAAGAATTCTTGTGAGTACATTCAGATTTCTTGGATTCATCTGAGACAATTGTCCCTGCTGTCAGTGAACTTTTAGCTCTGTCATCTGGTGTTTGCATGCACTGCTGATTTTCTTCTTCAGTCATTTTTGGTGCATCTTTGCAACACACATCAGTTTTTGAGTTTAATTGTGGAGTAGAATTTACTGAGGCCAAAGACACACTGTTATCCTCTTCAGCATTATCAACATCATATTCCTCTACAATCCCAATGGATACTGAAGGGCTTGCTGGAGTTAAAACTCTTTCAGAAGTGTGGTGAACTGAACTGGTATTAGATTTTTTAGACAACGCACTGGAAGCCCTCTCCTCATTGTCAGCATTATTTGGGATTTCTGTCATAGGTATCTTTAAACCAGACAGGGCACTATCAGATCTTTCATTCAAACTTACAATGTCAGTCTGTCCACCAGCCAAAGCTGAAATACTAGATTTCACGGATATAGATGATACACTGGATTTGGAAGACATGTCACTTGGTGACCTTTCCTCTATCTTTATATCACAAGTTTCCTTAGATTTGACAGCATCATCATTTAGAGAATTATTTGATATTATACGAAAGTTTGATTTTTCATCTTTGATAGAAGTACTAGATTTAGGAGAAATGGTGTGAAGACATATTTTCTCCATTGGAATGTTTGATTGTGTATCTGACCCCTTTGATCTGACTGAGGTATTAGATTTAGCAGAGACGGCACTAGGAGATCTTTCTACCAATCCTTCCTTGTTTGCTTTTTTGGGTTCTTTAAAACAGTCTAAAACAGTGTTTTTCTTTGATGTTTTAGATGTATTTGAGTTTCCAGACATGGAACTTAGAGTTCTCTCTGTACTGTGATTTTCCACTTCTGCAGGAGATACAACTTCTAAAGATTCAGGCTTTTTAGATCTTGCAGACATATTTGAGTTGGGGGAAACTAAAATGGAAGCTCTTTCATGCTTTTCTTCACCTTCGTCCTTGGATTGGTCCATCTTTGAGTTTTTAGATTTTCTAGAAACATTAGATTTTGCTGACATAGAGGTTAGTGCTCTCTCCTGGGTTTGGTCTTTGGACTTGTTGGATAGAGAGGACATTTGAGATTTATGGGACATAGCACTTGCAGCCCTGTCATCTTTTGTTTCTTGATACGCACTTTCAGTTTCCTTAAGTAAATCTTCTGTTGATCCTGTATTATCTATCCCATCAGGCGCAAGGTTAGAGCTATCTGAAAGAATGGATTTACAAGACATGGCACTTGGTGCTCCTTCTCTGTTGTCTTCATTGCCATTGTCTTGTCTAGGAGCCTCTGATGCTTTTGACTGCCTAGATCTTTGAGATCTTACTGACAATGCATTTTGTGATCTTCTACCAGTTTGTTTTGTTTCTTCTTCCTCGTTTTCACATGGGGCATCAGAAACTACTGACTTCTTAGATTTAACTGATGTACTGGACATAATGCTTGCTGGTCTCTCTTCTAGATGGTCACATTCCCGTGCTGCTTCTGAAATCTTGCATTTTTCTGATTTTTTGGAAACACTAGATATTGAAGACATTGTACTTAGAGGTCTTTCCTCTTTTTCCCCCACACATGTTTCCAATATTTCTGACTTGTTTGATTTTGTAGGGGTATTTGATTTTGTGGACATTGTGCTGGGAGCCTGCTCTTCTGACTGGTCTTCAAAATCGCCAGACTTGTCCACTGTAGCCTTGGAACTTTTAGATTTCTTAGATAGTTCTGAATCACTGGGTTTAGAAGGCATAACACTTGTTATGTATCTGTCCTGCAGTTGCTCTGTCTTTTCAGCTGTATTATCATCTTTTTCATCTCTCAGTTTGGATTTTGTTGATCTTACAGAAGCAGCAGATTTAGAAGACATAACACTTGAGGGTCTTTTTAACCTTTCTTCCTCTATACCATCTGCTTCTTTAGTGGCCACTGTTGAAATATTTGGTGTATTTGACCTTGAAGAGGTATTGGACTTATTGGATTTTGCACTTGGAGCACAGTCCTCTATTGCCTCTTCTACTACATCACTATCATAGGGGCTGATATCCAAAATATTTGATGTTTTAGATCTTACAGAAACATCAGATTTAGCAGACATGGCACTTGGTACTCGTTCCATTAACAGTCTTTTATCCATGTCTAATGGAGTACCTTCTGATATTTTTGATGCCATTGATTGGATGGATATGTTAGTCTTGGTTGACACAGCACTTGTTAGACTTTCAGCTGACTGTACTTTCACAAGTTTTACATGAGTAGCTTCTGAGATACTAGATTTGACAGACATGATGCTAGGAGATCTGTCTTCTATTTGGTCTTCCATTTCTCTCAACTCAGATTTCCCCACATCTGTCTGGTCTTCACTCCCATTAGCTAGTAGTTCTGAAACCGTTGACTGCATTGAGATTGTAGATGCATTGGAATGTACAGACAATACACTTTTAGCTCGTTCCCCTTTTTGTAGTTCAGCTTTCTTTCTTTCTTTACAAGACACCTCTGACAATCTGGACTGACTTGATCTCGCTGACACATCTGATTTAGGTGACATGGCACTTGCTACATTCTCTTCATTAATGACATCAGCTGGTTCTTCAGTTTTGTTTTTTCCTACTGGAGACTCAGATGTATCTGAGTCAGCAGACATGGCATGTGATGTTGCTTCAATATTCTCTTCTTCTGATGCATATGCTACAATTGGATCTTTCACATTCACAAATTCTTGTTCAGCTACAACAAGAGTTTTGGATATAGTTAACTCTGCCTGTGGAATTGGTGATGTTGACATGGCACTTGATCTTCCCTTTTCATTTGTTTGAAAAGTTTCTACTGTATCGTCTGAAATATCATCACATGGTTTTGATAAATCAGATACTGATTTTAGAGCCCTCGTGTCAGTTTCTGTATCAAGGACATCATTTTTATTTAAGACATCTTCTGGTTGATTGATTGCCTCCGATTTCTCATCCAATGTGCTATTTTCTGTAGTCTCATCTGTTGATTCTTTATGCTGACACCTATGTGGTGTAGATGAAGGTGTGTTGTTTTTATCTTGGTCCACATTTTCCTGTGTTTCTGTGATTACAACCTTTCTGGAGGTTTTCTCTGAACAGCATGAAGCTGTGTTTGATGTCCTAGTTGATAATGACTGCTTTGGAGATTCTGGTGGCTTACAGGGCGTGAACGAATATGGGCTCACTACAGCATTTCTGGTTTGTTCCTCATTCTCTTTATTACTTTGGGATGCTCTGGAATTACTTGGAGAGAGATCAGTTTCCTCCCTATCTTCATCATCTTTAAGGGATGCCAGGATATCTGAGGAATTGGTTTCAACAGATAAAGGCCTTTCATCTTCTATTGAAACCTGGGTATTCTGGACACGCTGATCTTGCTTTAAATTTTTAGAGGAAACAGGTCTTTTCTCCTCTTCAGTGTATGCATGACTGCTTTCATTTTTTCCATACTTCTCATCAGTATAGCCTGCTTTCTTTGCCTTTGCGGAAACTGAACACACCTCACTACGACTGCAACAACGACTAATGGTACAGTATTGAACTGTGCTGTCACCCTTGTCCCCCTCCCCAACAGACTGCTGAATGCAGGTTGCCTTTTCTACTACCTGCTCAGTGTATTCCTCACATGATGTGGTATGCACACTGTCGACAGATTCCTTTTTGGATTTTATTCTATGTGATAGTGCACTTGAGCTAGTGGATTCATAGTGTCTCAGAGTTTCATGCTCACTAAGCAGGGCTGGATTTTTCCAAATGTTATACTCCTGACAGTGAGTGCAGCAGTGTTTACAGTGTGGCTCCTCCAAATGCTTCTGGTAACGTTTGGTAATATAAACGTCATCAGCTTCACTAGCAGACAGGGACTCTGCCTCTGAGCAACTTTCACCATGGCCACATTGGGGAGAGATCACATTGTCTTGTCCTGGGAAAGATACATTAAAAGTGCATGAGGACTTCTTTATCTCAGTAGAGCAGTGCAATGTCTCTTCATTTAGCAGTCGAAACCGCACTTTCATCTCCATTGACAAGCTGCCATCTTTATTGACAAGCACCCGCTTCTCGATGTCATCATCCAGAATATTCTCTCTGGCTTTAGGAAAAGGACCTGATGGAACTCTTTTCTTGGATTTCAGTCCAAAGTTGACTACAAATGAAAGACAAATATGACAGTAAATATAGGTGTGAAGGTTTATGGTATTTGAAATTATTTCATGTTCCATAAACATAATGTTGGCTGCAAACACCATTGTGGATTAAACGAATCAGATATCCACTCTTCATAGAGAATAATACAATATAACTATTAAGTACAGCTTTAAATAAAGCAGGTTCAAATATTCTGTTCTGCATGAAAGACTATCTTCTACAAAGTGTCTCCAACCTTTACTGGAAGGTTATTCTCTCCACGGAAGAAATCATCGAATTTTAACATGGGTTTACCAATAATTTTGCACTTGTTAAGAAAGTGTCTTATGTCTGCAAAACATTGTCTTAAAATGATTAATCTCTGAAAACTGATAAACTGATCATTCTGCAGTTGACTGTAACTCTAACAAGCTCTTAGTCAAGTAGTCAGCTTGCCAACATTGTCAAAATACAGCATACTGTGGACTACTTGCGTCATTGAACTGTACTTTTATGTATTTTCCAAAAGGAAACATAAAATTCTTTAACAAAACAACAGTTGATATTTTTGGTGAACAGTAAATAACTGTGTTATTCATTAACATTTGGCTTATGTCTTATACAATAATAGACATATAATATATCAAATGTGAGAATGATTCAGACGGCAAAGCGTTTCCGTGTCCATATCCATACAAGTTACCTTTTAACTTTTACCTTTTAATCTAGTCACCAAAGACCAGCTTTTCAACTAAGCAACACAGGTGGTCTAATTATATCATAAATATCCAATTTCTGAATTCTAACCAGAAAATGGTTTAATTCAAAATATTAATTAACATACCATTTTTCTTATACCCTTGATCCTCATTGCAGGTACTGGACTGTGACTTCAAGATCAGTTTGGGAAGTTTATCTTCAGAATTTTTCTGGAAACTGTCCAACAAATGTGGGTGGAATGGTTCACGGCCCACACAAACCAAGACACTGGGGCCCTGTAAGACACTCTGAATGCTGTCGACCTGAAACAGGGTACAGCATTTTAGGTGTGAAAAAAGGGTAGATTAGCAACCAGGAAAAAGGATACATTCAGAATAACTTTATATAGAAAGGGAAAAAACATTAAACTAACCCAGGACCTGGTGAGGAACTACAGCATAGTGGATTAAAGCCATTCACACTGAATGCTGCCAGGAAGTGCAAACATCTGTGCTACTAATTTCCCCATACTGTCCCACTAATCATTTAAACAGCAGTTTAATACCAGCAATGATATTTATATATCAGCCTACTTATAAAAATAATTAGCATGACACATAGAAGATGGTAATTCTGTTGAATACAGCAGTTATCTTGTATTTTTATAGAAAAAGTCAGGTATAGTTACTATGTTTTGATTTATTTTTATATTGTTTCAGTGTGACTAACATATTAATACAATAATATAACATTAATTCACATATTCACAAAAGCATACAGTTTACAGTATGTAATTTATAAGGCGATATGCATTATGTTAAAATAATAGAAAGCAATAATATAATGGAATAATAGCTCATTCACATTCATTCATTTTATTCAGGTGAATAGGATGATAAACTGAATTATTATTTAATGTTATTGTTGTTTCTGCTGCTCACATTGTTAATGGTACCTTGTGTATGATACTGCTAATATGTATGATGTACTGATCTATTACTTCACCATGGCTCAAAAGTGTTAATTGTGTAGTATAAGAATATAGCAGAAGTAGTATTTTACTTTTTAATACCAAATATGCTTGCTTTGCAATTCTCTAACACTCACTCCAGATAATTAATCAAAAGTAGTTATTGGAAACCTTGAAAGATACGATTCTGAGCACCTCACACTATATGTTTGCAAGCCATTGACCTCGTTCTGTTGGTTCAAAATAGCTCTGATTTGAGCAAGATTAATAGTTATTCTCAGCATGTTGGAATATCACTATAGGAGAAGATTCTACTAGAATGTGTCCTACTAGAAAAATATATGAGGACGACATTTGAAAAAGATAACGTAAACATGCAAAATATGAGACGGTATTCAAAGAAATGAGAATTAAATATCTTATAAATATCTTTAAAAACTCTGACATATATCTTTTGAATTTTAAATCTGCAACTATTCCTCCTTTCACTAAAGTCTTCGAGACCATTTCACTCTATAAAACATTATAGAACTAGATAGTACCTTTATTCTAGCCATATAAATACATTCTTCAATATAATCTAGGAGCCAGATTAAAATACAAAGCATATAAAAAAAATCAACTGTATAAATAAGAAAATCATAATTATATAACAAATTACATAAGCTACACTGTTGAGCAGCAGTATAGTAACACACTCTATCTCAGGTGATACATTTTGTTGTGTTCCACTTATTTCTGCAATATCCTATCTCTTTTTCTCCAAGGTAAACTTTTAACTACTGTCAACAAAGTCGTGTCTCAAGCCTTTGTAAGATTTACTGCTGCACTGCACTTGTGCCATTCCTACTGGCATTTTTGTATCAATCAGGCCCCTGTGGAGAGGTGTGTGCTGCTTTACAGCATGTTTTCTCTGGGAAGTACATGCCTGTAGCCAGCAATGCCAAGCAAAAGCCAGAGAGGTCTGCTGAGTTCAGTCCTGATTAGCAGGAAAAGCCTGGATCAGCTCCAGACATGTTCTACACTACAGACCCTGTCCTTACTTAAAGCAACAGCACTCTAACTTTGCCCTCAATTATAAGGGGAAAGTCTGTATTAGTTAATGCCTCATAGCTGTGTGTGAATACTTGAATTTGGGGGATGAGTAGTAAAGTGTCTTCAAGATTATAACACTACTACTAGTATAACACTACTAGCACTATTAGTGCCTGTTTGTTCTCTGTTTCTCCTCATACTCCTCTTCTACTAGCCATTCAAAATGAACCTGAGGTTTCCCACCTCAGCCAACACCTCTTCATAGACCTCAGGCCACAATTTCATTTTATCTACCTAAATCCCCCTATGGCTGTAGTTATTCCCTCTAGTACAGGTTATTTATAGCATTTGCCCTTTTGTCCTAGTGTGAGTCATATTACTCCTTTAACATTAACACAACTAATCAACCTGTGTGTTTCCCCTCCAATCCAAATAACTGTAGTGCAATTCTATGATTTATGTCATTTTTGAAAAAGCAAGGAATTACAGACAATGAACAGTATAATTGTAAACTAAACAACAGAACACTTTACAGTTTTCACCACAAGAGGCCTCTGTATTGCAGTGGGTTGTCTATTACTGCAATACTAAGTAGTTTATTTACATAAAACAACTGCATCTAAGACATACCATTTGTGTTGTCTTCACCCGTAAATACATTATGCCTCGATAAAATAAAAGTGAAAGAACGTGCAATTAAGTAAACACATATGACTCAAACACAATGTCTGCTGGAAACTTTTTTTTTTTGCTTCAAGAGGCAATAACACTACATCTTGCCCCTTATCATAATTTTTGCTGTCAAGAAAGAGATTGTTTACCACAATATGAATATATATATCATGTATAACTAAACCCATACACAACTAAAGAACACACACAGAGGGGTCTTACTTTGTGACCATCCAGTGTGTACAGCTTTCTGATGAGACACTGCATGAGATCAGATACATCATCCATAAAGACACCAAGGCTGTGCACAGGCTTGCGGTGCAGCAGAATGGTTTTCTGGATGGACGGGTTACTATTCTTCACAAGCACAATCCTCTTGCAGTGCCTGTGGGTGTGGTATTTGTGGTGGTTCTTGTGATGGTGATGTGTGACACCATCTACCAGATCCCCCTCTGGTCGCATGGGCCTTCTGGGTGTATGCTGGTGGCTTGGGCTTTGGGGTTGGTACCATGAAGCAGACTGATTCCCTGAGATGTCTGAAGTCACTGGCTTGGCCTGCTGGGATTCTGAACACAGGGAGCATCTACGATTCTCCAGTTGCTCCAAGTGTGTTGAGATAAAAGAGCTTCTGTGGGGTAATGCAAAGTTATGGCCAGCGTTTAAAGATGGCTTATCCACAACAGCATCAAAACACTGAAAGCTGTGCTTGTGGGACGTCATCTTGGCCAATGGCTAAAGACAGCAGTGAGTCAGGGGTCCTGAGCTGAAAAGAAAGAGAGTCACATAAGAACAGAGCAGGTTATTTTACTCTGGGAGGCAGGTGTTGTTAGGTTCCTCCTACACATCTGTAGCCAGGCAGTCCACATACACCCACTCTGTTCTCTGAAAAAAATGCAATTACTTTAAGTAATTCATGTTTTAAATTATTGTGTGTTAGATTTCAGTGATACATCCTACTAAACAGAATAATTTGGTCAATTAATAGAGCAGAAAACATACATGTATCTTACAACCAATACACATTTATAACATATTGTTAAGTATCTTCATCAATGTCACTTCATCCTGACCAGGGTGGATCCAGAGCCTATTCCAGGAACACTGGGCATGATATGGGAATATACCCTGGATGTTATGCAGGTCTGTCATACACACATGCACAACTAGGGTTAATTTTGAGTAGCCAATAGCCTATACCATCATGTATGAGAAGTCAGAGGAAAGGTCTCGGGTCGCTTGACTGTAACCCTGTTCCCTGAAAAAGCAGGAACGAGATGCTGCGCCCATAAGCGTTATTGAAACGCAGCATCGAGAGTAGCTTTTCATAGGGAACGTCTCAGGTTACTTGACTGTAACGCTGTTCCCTGAAAAAGCGGGAACGAGATGCTGGGGTTTCAATAACGCTTATGGGCGCAGCATCGAGAGTAGCTTTTGATAGGGAACTCATGTGGACACAGGGAGAACATGCGAAACTCTGCAAAAACAATAACCCGAGCTCAGGATCGCACCAGCTACTCTGAACCTGTGAGGTAACAGTGCTTCATGCTGTGCCAGTGTGCCACCTGGGTAAATATCTGAAAATTTCAAGTACTAAAAAAGTTTACTTAACCCTGTCACAGCATCTTCAAGCGTAATGAGATTAAAGGTTTGTTCAGAGATTCTGTAAACTCAAAACATGTTCCTGTTCTTAAACAGATTAGCATTCTGTGTTTAGGACAAACTAAAAATAATGTTCACTACTTCTTTACTAAAGTAATCCAAAATTTAATTAAAGATAATGAATGATTTAAGAAATGATTGATTTAAGAAATGAATGAAACGTTAAGCATAATAATAAGTTAATATGCATTTTTGTATGCTATACTTTAAAAACAAATTTAAATTGACTAAATTACATGATGCTTGATTCCTGAGCTGCAGCCAAACAAACCACTGAACAAGCATCAGAGATGAGAGACTAAAAGTAACAAGGGATTAAAAAGCAGATATGTAGCTTTGTCTGACTTAAAGAGCTTACCTTCAATTACAATCAAAAAAAAAAAAAAAAAAGGATATATACGTGCAACATGCTGAGGCAGCAGCAAAGGACAAAGGTCAAAGGACATGGACATGTTATGTAACCCATCAAAACACTAAAAAACTAAACATTAGTTTGATAGTTGTGACCTGGCCTATACATATCTTATTTTATCTTATCTTATTTTCAGAACTAAAATAAACAAAAAAATCAAATGAATGTTTAAAGGAAAGCTATTTTAAAGATATTTTCTTTTTATATACTGCACAAAAGTCTTAGGTATCCTATTTCTTTAATACAAAATTTGGTTTATTTTATGACTTCTGTAAAAGTCATAAAACACATTTTGTAAAGACAAATGCATTTTGTATATTATGTATTATGTCCACTAATTTGAATGGACAAGCGATGTTCCAAGTGTGCTCATAATTAATATGACAGCACTGAGATATTTTAGTGCTCCTATCACTCCGCTTGTCTGTGTTCACTACATAAAATTCCAGCAATAGTTTGTTATAGACATTACTACACTTACTACAGACTATCAGTCAGTCTGTGTGTGTTGCATGGCACTGTCCAGCTGTGACTTCTTTGGGAACTATATTCATTTCTGGAGTAAAAATAGATAAAATATTTGGCCATATTGCATCTGAAATGTCAGTTACTCTATATTAATTTCTTTATTTATTGAACTATTGTATAAAAGCAATATCAATAGCGCAAACATGCTGTTATACTGAATAATGACAACAGCACACTTGTGATATTGCTTAATTTTAAATTAAAATGTTCTACGATAGACTATATATAGTCACTTCAAAACTGTGTGATAATTAGACTTCAAGCAAAGATTACCAGATTATCTGATTTTGCCCGACTTTTCTCTCAGGAGATGTACTCCATAAAAACATTTACAAGTTTTCACAATCCCTACAATTCCGAAAGTTGCTGCAGTAAATGATTTTTTTCTGTAAGGTTTGTAACTCATCTCAAAATTTTGTGAAATACAATTTAACAAATTTTAAATATGCACAAAATGATTCACAATGAAATACTCACTGTGTCAACAACCCTGGTGTTTCAGATGGTAAAGAAATTTGACAAACCGATCCATAGCTGGAATGACTGCCTTAAAATGTTTCAACATGCAGTGAGGAAGAGCTGCAGCAAACTCCAGGTTCCCAAGCACTGCTTCATCTGAGGGACTCCCTGCTCATCAGGGCCTTGAGAGGCTAAGGATAGAACTAAAAGCCTAGCTAATCACCCTGATGGTATTAAAATCTGCTGAGGCTTTGAACACATGACAAGCCCTACACTATTCCGTAAAGAGGAAACATGTTTAGTGCAGATCCTGACAAATTTAGCACTGCTGCTCTTGAGAATTAATGAGAGCAGACAACAAAGAATTTCAGATTGCCATTATATAACACTGCACTTTGCCTCCATTCATAAGTAACAAACCATAAGTAATTGGAGCACATTTACAAATGTGAATAATTCAACTAATGATAAGCTCAGGCATGCATGTCATCTTTCTGGTACCTTGTAACGAAGCAAAAAGGAACATCCCAGAAGACCATGAAAGAGCACAGTAGTGGATAACCCAAGAATGCTTTCAATCATGAAACCCAGCCGTTGTGCAAAGTAACTGTATCAAAGACTACCAGGAGAGAGAAATACAAAGGGTGTACCACAAGACACAATCCATTAACATTTTTCTGGTAATCTGGGAAAGGGAAGGAAAAGTGTTTATTCACCAATGAGACTGCATTACTATAGAGACTCATTTCTTGTCCAGCCATCTGTCTGTATATCATAAGGAAGTTGGCTAAGCAAAATGAGCTAGTAGATTTTTTTTTTGGTGGGCCACAGTGTGAGTCAGAGGAACAGGAAGTGACATACTGACAAAAGAATTAAGAATAAATAGATATCTATGGACCTTTTAAGGCAGATCCCTGGCTAAAAAAGACAGGAAATCTTTCTAGGCAGTGGTTATTCAGTGGTCTGGGTAAAAAAAGTGATCTGGCTCTAGGTAAAAGCATCTACCAAGTGAGTAAAGGATGAGTAAAGAACCTGCAGCTCTCAACTGGATTGGGCGTCTTTCTCTTTGTCTACTCTTTGACTTTCTCAACAAGAGACCTAGTTCTCAGGCCCCACACGTGACACTCGGGCTTAGCCACTGCCGCCTCCATCAGTACATCAGACCTGATTACTAAGAAGTTCTTAAATGCTATGTTCCTGCTATGTTTGTCACTGCCCTTTCTTTATTTTACCTCTTGGTCACAGCTTTACATTCATGATTGAAGGGTGAATTTATGCAACAGATTTTTGATGCCTACCAAGAAACTACAGTAAGAAATTTGAAAATTTATTTTTTGCCTTCTTGGATTACAATAGAGATTTTTTTTTAAAAATGCATCTGTCTGTTCATTTCCATTAAAATTGGAAGTTGAAATAATCAATCAATACATAATCAATATGGACAAAAGGTTAGGTAAAAAACATAAGACAACAAGTAACACTAAAGTGTTATCACATTCAAATTTCTGTGATACGTCATATTAAATACCAAATATACAGTAAATGCTAAATATTAGTGTAGAAACTGTAACCTCACTAATCCGTCATGCAATTTAAATAATTCATGGCAAATACAATGCATCACACACAATGTACATTATTTCCTCACTGTTACTTTTTTGTTACCTAATTTTGCAAGGTGTTTATTTGCCTGTTTATCTGTTTGTTTTAAATTTGCTGTCATATTGCCTAGTGCAAACTGAAACAAGTGTCTTTCCAACCTACCACTGATTAGTCTTTTTACATGCCTAAAACATTGGCCAATTTTACAAGCAATCACATCCATGGCTCGAAAAATCTGCAGTCAGTCATTGTGTGGAATTCGTTTCTGTGATGAAATTTCCAACATTGGACCAATCACAGTGCGGAAATGTTGGAGGTATGGGTGTATGTGTAATGCTGATTGAGAGCCATCAGCTTGTGTGCAATTGGTAGTATAGTTAGCACTGACCCTGTTCAAGACAAATGACAAAATATGCATAATGAATGCAGTGTAACTGCAACTACTGTACCTGATAAACTAAGTGAATGTAACTAACAAAACAAATTCCAAAACACTTTACCTTACCTAAAGTGTCTATCTAGCTAGCTAGTTATTTTGCTAGCTAGGTATTTAGGTATTTAACAAGGTTTTGTAACCAAAAACCTTATTTTCCACAATATTTAGAACTATTGTAGCTATAGCTTTTTAATAAGGTGTATAATTAAGGTGTATTAATTAATTAATTCATACTTCTTCTGATGTCTAAAGTAATAGTAGGTATTAAATATAATATATTACAGTAACATTATACCAGAATTGTCAAAGATATCGGCCTGTAATCCGGCTCACCAAAAATTTAGAAATCTTGTGGACTGTAACCAAACTGAACAGATAAAAAAAAAGATCTAGCCTCTGTTATTTCACTAGGGGGCAAAACAGAGCAATAAACTAAGGGCTATAAACTAGCTGTGATGCACTGTTTGTTCTGGCACCTTTCTATCAAACCCAGCATTAACTTTTTTAGGAATTTGTGCTACAGTAGCTCTTCTGTGGGATCAGATCAGACGGGCTAGCCTTCACGACCCATGCGCATCAGTGAGCTTTGCGCACCCATGACCCTGTCGCTGGTTCACCAGTTGTCCTTCCTTGGACCACTTTTGGTAGGTACGAACCACTGCATACGAGGAACACCCCACAAGACTGCCGTTTTAGGTATGCTCTGACCCACTCGTCCAGCCATCACAATTTGGCCCTCGTCAAAGTCGCTCAGATCCTTACGCTTGCCCATTTTTCCTGCTTCCAACACATCAACTTCAAAAATTGACCGTTCACTTGCTGCCTAACATATCCCATCCCTTGACAGGTGGAGAGGGAGATATATATATATATATATATATATATATATATATAGAGAGAGAGAGAGAGAGAGAGAGAGAGAGAGAGCGAGCACTGAGCAAGCCAAAAAAAAATAAAATCGTGCTGTAAACATGTCTCTTTCCAAAACAACCAATTTAGAAGTTTCACAGCAATGGGGAAGAATACTTATGCAATCTACACATTTACAATTTTTAATTGTATCTTTCAGAAAAAATGCCAATAAATGAACACATTTCAGAGGAGTTTTTGACATTATTTAGCATTCAAAACTAATGATAACTATTTACTTAATTATGTAAAAAATCCATTTTTTTTTCTCTTTTTTACAATATAAAAAGTTCTAGCACTTAGTACATGGAATGTAGCAAAACATTCATTGTGTTCAAAATGAAAGTGACAAAAAGCAATGACAGATTCACAGGGGATGTGTTGCCTCAGAAAGTGTGCCAGCACAGTCTCTTTTGCAGGTGAAAACAACAGACCGGCTCCAAAGCAGAAGAAAATAGGCATGAGCTGTATCCAAAGGGTAAGAATGTATCCATACATTAATCCATCAGTGTCTGCAAAGCTATGGCCACATAACACAGTATATTGTGTTAATTATAATTCTATTTTTTTGCAATACAAATTTTCAGTATGAATAAAATCTAGGTAATAATCAGTGCACAAGCCTTTACATAGTTAATGTTACAGAACTCAAAATAAGCACATTAAGTTAATTAAAGTCTGGTCTGTGCACCAATGAACAGTAGTTCAACAATAATGCATAATGAATATACATTGTGTGTGACAAAACAGCTATAACGTAAATTAGTTCTTGTCCTGTAACGGGAAATGTTATTAATGTTAAGCTCATTATACAATTAATCCTTTTGTGTCTCAGTTTCAATTATTACAGTATTACAGATTGAAAAATGTATGATGCAGTCTTGTGGCCACACTTACTTGGTTCTTCAACTGTGGAAGTCTGTGTGTGAATTTTACACTCAGTATGAAACAGAAGACAGTAAAGATGCAGAGAATCAAATAAATTTTTTTTAATAAAAACATACATACTTAACTATGTATTTTGTGTATTTTGTCAATACTGGTCAATACTGTTAAATCCTATTGTGTGTTTTTTTTTTGTTTTGTTTTGTTTTTTCATTTTGTTAAGCAGTCTGCTACTGGGTTTGTTCAGGAGGAAATGGGAAAGCAGATGGGTCTTTTCAGAAGGCATGGCCGCAGAGCCTAGAACCCTCCCTCAAGAAGCAGTTTAATTGATGGATGAGTGCCAGTAATAACTGTCAGAGAGGATACAGGATGTCAGGCAAAGCAGAGGTGGACTTCTGTTGGACTACATGTCATCTGACCAAAACCACCTGTAAAGAGGCATTTCCACACTTCCAGCACCTGGAGCACCATATGTGTGACATTTCGCATATCAGCCTACATGTGGTCATAGCTTTGCAGACATTAGCTGGGACAAAGCAGTGGCAATACTGCAGCTATCAACTGCATTGCAGGACACCACTTCACAGTCTGCTGTATATATATACAGTATATAATACTGGCCAATTCTTGGTTGTTCTACTGTGTATATATATATATATATATATATATATATACAGTAGAACAACCAAGAATTGGCCAGTATTTCTTATAAAAAACTAAGGACAGTATATGATGCTAATACATGTAGATAGTACAGTGGTTCAAAATTGGATAACAAGACATTATGGTTTTGATTCAACATACTAGTTGATTATAGTGATTAGTAATTATTGAGGAACTATTATGGTGACACTCGATGACTTGCTGCTAAATTCATATGTATTAATTATGAGCATTAATTAAGGAACCATATTGTAATATGTTATCAAATATTCAGTACAAGTACATTGTGAATAGGAGTCCTGGAAAGCAAAAGAAAGTTTTTTTTATTTATCTATGTGGGACCTTCCACAGCAGCAGATGAGTCACAACTGATCTATCACTAGCACAAACAGTCTATTTGTAATGCATTGTCCGGTGATTACCAGAGGCTAGTAATTTGCACACTACCTGGACTTGAGCTGGAATATAAATTATATGAAGGTTTGTTCATGGTTTAACTCTTTCAGCTAGTGTTACTTTTAATCAGGACCAAATTTAGCTAACCTACAAACAGTGGCTTCGCAGTGCCCTAGCAATTTCCACATGCCCTGCCTGCATAATCAAGAATAGCTACATGATCTGCCTCTCAAAGCGAATCCCACCTATTTTCACGGACCGAGCTTATTTTAAGAACAAAATACATGCAGGCCTACATAACATAAAGCAGGCACTACTCGCATGTGTGCTGTAAAAAACATTTATACAGCATCAAATATAAAGTGTTTTTTTAAATAATTGGATACATTGTGTATACATAATACTCAAAAATTCTGAAAGGGTGCTAATAAATATGTCAGTATAAGTAACTGTACAACATACTATTGTCTCCAGGCAAAATAGTGCCAGCAAGCGGTTTAAATAAGCTTTAGGTATGTATTATTGTATCTCTGTACGCAGCTGGTGTTGTTGACTACATGAATGCCTTACAGAGTGATATCATAAGGTTTTCTCAAACTTTGGTGGTCATTCTTTGAGTGGTCAAGGTGCATGCATTTCAGATCTACAAATTTTAATGACTCATTGACTTAAGACATTCACTAAATATTCTGGCACTGACCCTTTACATTCTTGCAAAAAGTATGACAACATATGGAGTTTGCAACTTGCGTCAAAAAGTTAACATCCTGTTTTGCACCTGCCAAGATGCTGTCATGACACACTGTCAGGCTTTTGGGGATATTATGACTCATTTCCAGGAGTCTCATTTGATGTTAAGTCTTAAAGGAAATGAGCCTGAGCATCCACCAGGAAGAGATTCCTAACAGACATCAACAACATCCAGACATCAACAACATCCATACAAAATGCCTGCGCACATGTGGGGAAGTGCTGCTACTTTGTGTAATGGCCAAGGTCAGCATGCTACTGCTGCTCCTGCTGTTGCCACACATAAACATGTAGGATCAAGGCATTGGTGCTTCTTTACTTTTGTTAAAAAAACTGAATGTGGATGCACCTTGAAGTTTGATGTTTCACAAGATCTACATCTAAGTTCAGAATCAGAATGACTTGATCTGGAGTTATTCTGCCTTCCCCTTCAACATTATTAAAATCCAGTTTTGTGATTTTTAATTTAACTATTAAATTATGCTTATATTAAGCTTATATAAGAAGATTACATTTTCACAAGCGACCCAGGAGTGTATGTAGAGCATAGACCACACTGCAAATTTGATGTGTCTACAACAAACTGCGCTACCCATGTTAGTCAAGGGCAGGATGGAACATTTTAAGACACCAGTCATCGCTGTCATTACTACCACTCTGGGAAATTAGTCAAGTAAACAAAAGCACAATTTATTTCCAATGAGATCCCTTAAGGGCAATTACATACATTTCACACATGATCATAGGTTTTTCGCATCACGTTAAAAAAAACATGTACATGTTATGAAATGAAATTGCACATGTGAACTCAAGTAAACATATCTGAAAAATATGTGAAATATGTGAATACATGAAAAAGAATTATTTATGAGAGAAAATTAAATCTGAAAAATGAAACCACATGCCCTACATGTCATAAGATTTCCCATTTTATTTCCCATTTTTTTTCCCCAATTTGATCACCTGACATTCCCATCCACCAGCCAGCCCTCTACCTATCATACAACAGCTACCAGCTGGGGAGGGTGAAAGCTAACACATGCTTCCTCTGAGACATGTTAAGCCAGCCAACCACATCTTTTTGAACTGCTGTTCATGCTGTGTCACAGGGCAGAGTGACACACTCCTCTTCTGAGAGTGACTAGTGTCACTGTGATTGACAAGGTAGAGAGAGTATGCCATCCCTTCACCCAGAGAGCATGACTAATTTTGCTCCATTGACTCCCGGCCACGGATGTCTATGGCATTGTCAGGAATCAAACTTGTGCTCTGTCGAAGATAGGGCAAATGCTTTTTCTGTTATGCCACTCGGGAGCCAAAAAATTAAAATAAATACACATGCACTACAAGTAAAAAGTCCACCACTGAAGAATTGTGACACACAGTATGTGAAGTGTCTAAAAACATCTGGAAAGCAAATTTGTGTGAACAAAATTTTCTAACCTTTATTTAAGGTAAATGAGCTAAAACATGCATTTTTGCAAAGGTAGCATACTACAGGAAGCTGATACATTAAAGTTCCCTGATCAGAGGCACAATGCCAGGGCACAGAAGAAGGGTAAAGATATTTAAACATAAAGCTCTCCAGTGTTCAGTATGTTCAAACTTATTGTTTATAGTGACATCAGTACTGTATGGTATCCAAAACAAATGCAGTTAAATTACTTGCACAGTAAACATGGAAATGAATGAATGAATTACATTTCTTTCAAATATAATCTATAAGCGAAGGCCATAAACAATCAGAATTACTTCACATTAATATCTGAAAGCAGCTTCAATGTACAGCCTTTAAAAATGTTTTCAGTACTTTCACTTATTTGTAGCAGTTCACATTAGACATTCAGGTTGATTAAAATGATTTAAAAAAATTATTGACAACTCTGCAATTTCAGTATATGAACGCATCTGCCCACAGGAGAACAGGACAGGACAAGACTTTTTCACAGACTAAATGAAAGATCCACATTGCAATTAGGAAGCACAATAGGAACATCCTCCTCCATGTAGAGGTTAAAGAGTTATGACACCCTAGGGAGATCCTGTTCTACGCAAAAACAAACCTGCAGCTTGTGCTGTTTACATGCATTGACCCTGGTATGACATGCACATTAATATTTTCAATCATTTTCTATCTGTATGCCTCAGTGGTACTAATTACCCTTGTCATTTTGACCGAGAAGATCCTGATGTGTCACAGCAATTGAGAGAGAACTATTTTTATAGGGGTCAGCTGTGTCAGAATTTCTAAAAGAGACTTTTAATCCATTTGCAAAAACTGCATTTTCTTATTATGCTTATTATGTATACATATTATGTATTTTAATGAGGTTAAATCCAAATCAGAATATCCCCATAATTGGTATGCATCTCAAGCCTATTGGAATAAACAGGAGAAAACAAGGTGTGCAATGTTGATGATGGAATTGCTTTTTTTTCTGAAAAGGTAACTGAAGATCCCAGGGTTGGCAGAAGAACACCAGCCTTATTTTCCCAGTTAATGGCACCCTTCGGTATCTGCAGAAAACATGTGTCCTACTCTATACGGATGGTGTATTCATATGCAGGTACAGGTGGGTGTCCGTTGGCCAGCTTCACCGTCCCTCAAGTTTTCCAGGAGTCCCCATCTGTACCTGTGTGCTGGCTCTACCGCATGGCACACAGCCCTGGGCCCGATCTGCTCCATTCTTCAACCAGCCATGCTCCACGCCTGCACTAACACTGCTTGCCGAGTCTGTTGTTCCAGCACAATGAGCAGGAGAATGGCTAGCCTTATAATCCCCAGCCACCAGTAATCGATGCCAAGTATGAGCAGTAAACAGGTTATTATTGCTCTCTATCCCTTTTGGATTAATATGATATTGTGAGGCGTGACCACAACAGACAAACTACTGATCAACTTGGAAGGTGGGGATGAAAAGATATGTCCTAGAGGAAAGAGTGAATAAAATAAAAAAGTCTATAAGATTATTTGTTATGCTGAATCATGTAATGTAATTAAGGATAAATGGATTTATCCTTAATTAAAGGAAAAATCCACCTGAAATACATTAAATATGTTTATACTGAAGTATGTACTGTGTACTTAATGGTCCTGGTGCTAATTTGTTGGTTCATGCTGTATTTTCATTATTCCCATGAGAAATTAGTGGATGACTGTCACACGGATGTCACAGGGGGACATTGCTTATGCAACTACGCATTTAGAAGAAAATATTTTCAACAATCTACGACTGATGACTACGACTAAAAGAGGAAGAGCTTCTTTTACAGAATGCAGTGCAGCTCTCTGATGCAGTTGCTCTATGTTACGGCAAAAAGCTAGTTAGCAATTTACAAGATGATGAGCGTAATGGCATTGATGGTGGTATTAGCGTGAAATTTACAGCTTTGGAACCTCATCTGTTTGAGTAGAGTGTACAGATGACGAGGTGAGAGAGCTGGACAGACTGAAGGACTAAAGCGTTGCTGCAACAGTTTTGGTAGAAATGAAACGAGAGATAAATTCCCGCTGGTCACCATCAGGTAGTCACATGGCATTGTGGGTAATATAGGGAGCCATTAACCAAATGAAATAGACCAACACATCACTGAAATAAGTGACATGATTGAAGATCATGAAGTTCATTAATTCTAAAGATCAATATGCAAGTTGTTCACGGTAGATTTTTTTCCTTTAAGAAGACAGATTATTTAGTAACATGCATCAGTCATCATTTCCATTATCTACAATGAGCCTAGATACTACACTCATTACACGTACCCTCAGTAAGTCACTTCCTTTAAGTTCCAGACTTCCTTTAATACCGGCACTATATGATGTTTATCATGCTCATTTCCAGACGAGGCCCCATGCTATCATTCGGCGTTTCTCCACACCCAGGCAGGCATGGAGATCGGAGCCTAAGCCAGTGTGTCTCCAGTAGGGATGTCATTAAGCATGATCGCCTCTCCCTGAGGATACTTAATATTTTAGCCAGATGCGTTCACCAGAGCCGCCCACACGCTGTCACAGCATCATGTACCTGCAAAGGTCACCTTGTTTATTTGCTTGGTGATGTGACGTCACCGTGGGGGAAACAGGAAATAGTTGAGACTACCTGACAGTCTCTGACCTGACACTGGACCTGATCCAGGGAGCAATCATGGGGAAAAAAACAAGAAGAGGTCATTAAAAAAGGGAAATTTGTTTACTCAGCCTGTTTCCTGCAGACACAAATGCGGCACATCTTAAGGAGTCTAAAATAAATGTGAACGTGGTTATAAATATAAATATTACAGAAATGCTATATGACAAGTTAAATGTAAATATGAAAGGTAACGTATGTGAAGCATTATATGTTGTAATCATGTACAGTTTAAAACTATTTTCTTTAAAATTAAAAAGAGAGTCGATTGACAATAGATGTGTATATTAATTTGGTGCAAATTATTGTTCAATATTATTAATATTATTAACATCACTCTGAGAATGTGCTTAACGTATTGAAACCCATTAACAAGTTATTGTTCTGCATTACAATAATAAAATATTGTTCTAATCAGTATTTTTTTTACTGTGATTGAAATATGGTTCAAATATGCTGCAACACAAAATGTTCCAAAATATGTTCTTTGCAATTATTTTAAATGAAATGAAAAACTGAAATATGCAAATTGAATAAGTATTCAAGTGTTATAGAGATTCCTAGTTTACCCAAATAAAAAGCAATTCCCTAATAGTTGGATGTAGGCTAATTGGCTTCTATCTGTGAATTTCTACAAGAATTGTATTTTTCAGTCTCGCCTGGACTCATGGCACAGTACTCACTTTGCTTGTCCCACCCGGACACACAGCTTCTGTGAAACGGTCAATGAAACTCAAACTTGAATTAAATATATCAGAGCCAGTCAGATGAATAGTGTGCTTGCGGCTGCAGCAGCTCAGTATCTGAATCCATAGCAGTTTTAAACAACTAGTATAGCTTGTTATTTTTTCACTGTAATCGGTAAATATTGTAAACAAATTATAAGTTTAAAGTTATGTTTGATTATTTGTGTTGGTTTTATAGGTCTAGATAGTAACTAGCTATAACTACCTTCTTCAGTTAAAGTTCTGTGGGTGGAAATGCCTTGTTGATCACAGAGGTCAGAGGAAAATGGCCAGATTGGTTCAGTGTCACTCTCACTGTTTTTTTTTGTTTTTCACACCATTCTATGTAAACTCTAGAGACTGTTGCGTGTGAAAATCAGTAGTTTATGAATCAAACCAATGCTCAAACCAGTCCATCTGACACCAGCATACATGGAACAATCAAAGTGACAGAGATCACACTTTTTCTTCATTCTGATGTTTGAAGTGAACATTTACTGAAGCTCTTGACCTGTATCTGTATGATGTTTGCATTGGTACTGCTGCCACTTGATTGGCTGATTAGATAACTGCATGCATGTGCAGGTGTACAGGTGTTTCTAATAAAGTGGACAGTGAGTGAATATACTTCAGTAACCTGTGCTTCTTTTATTTTGAAAACCACCAGCTGGTACTATTGGATCAATAATCAGTGTGGAAAGCCGCATCCCACCACCCAGACCCTGTTTAAGAAAAAAGGCTGTCCACAAAAACTCAGCATCCAAGCAAGACCTGGACTTAATAAAATTTAAATTGAGTGGACAGATAAACTACAGCGATATACTGCAGGAGAGCTTGCCTTCTAATAAAGTGAAACTTGGGTAAAAGTCCACCATTGAGCATGTGAAGATACAGGTGTAGATAATTCCTAAATTATAGTCCACAAGCGTCATCCAAACAACCTCCACATCTTTCTGCAAATCTACCTAATAAAGACGAACATTCATTCCCGGTCAGTGCAGAAAGTCACATTTCTGTTAAATATTAATAAGTGAGGTTTGAGTACTCATGCAAGTTGAATATTTCTTTACTATTAATAGACAAATAACGTCTTTTATGCTATTAAATTCAAAATGAAAATACTGATTAAAAAATATGTGTACCATTTGTATTCTAGAAAATTATCATATTTTATGTTAAGGAAATCTAAAACATTTAACATGTTGAGATTGTTATTATTATTATTATTATTATTATTATTATTATTATTATTATTATTATTATTTGCTATTTTTAGCCTATTTAAAGGATGTGGAAATAGAGGCCACTCTTAAGGTGACACTATGAGTAGTGTATTCTTGGCCCATGTTGTATTGAGCCAAGACTGACAAAGACTGAAGCAGATGAGCTGAACGTTTGCCCTCATTTCCTGAGAGTAAGCAGGCTCCTTGATATCCCATAGCTCCATAAAACTGCATCAGTGGCTTGGTCACGAGTGTCAAGCAGAATTCTTAGTAATTTCAACAGAAAACGTATTATTGAAAAAGTTATGCCCTTTTATTCATAGAAGCCTTTTGTAACTACATACTTTTCCTATTCATTGCACTAGTTACTGAATAATTGATAGTAATTACTGAATTCTTAAAGACAAATAACTGAAAAATAAGATGTGAGTTTAAGGGTTAAAATATATATTCTTATGTAGTGTTTAAAAGTGAATTATACAGTCCATTTATAATAATAGCAACTACATAATAATAATTTTTTTAAAAAGTTATGATAAAAAAAATACACATATTGTGTAGAAAAAAGTACATGCCCGGTCATTAGACTGTGAAAATATTTGCTGGTTAGTATGTCACCATGCCCTACCCCCTGGGGCAGTGAGCACCCTTGAGATGTGTGGGTTTTAAGCTATGAGTGAGACGCAGGCCTGAGGCTCCCTGACCCAAAATCCCCTTTGCCCCAAACACCTTCTCCATTTAAGCATATAGCCACAGGCAAGAGGGATAACAATCTTTTTCGGCTGAAATAATTTTCCGATGCTGACACATGATAAATGTTATTTAATGTACTGCAATCAGAATGACCAGAAGTGATTAAAAAAATTTATTATGGTGAAAAATGTGAATATTCTTGACCATATTAAACTGTCTTTAATTAGGAGAAATTAGGAGAATCTGTGCTGAGTCCACAGTGTGTGGCCAGGCCACAGAAGGGTCAAATAAGAACCCTAAAAAAACACCAGAGTGTAAGATATTAATCAGTGAGAGCCATGTTTCCTCCCAGCTAAAACGAACAGCAGGTTCCCTTTCCCTTGCCATGGGCTCTTTTAATGCACGGACCAGCCAGGGCCCAAACATCCTGACGGAGAGAGGCTTTACTCTTATCAGGCAGGAAACACTGCTCCTCCGCTACATCCTCTTTACAAGGAACGCGACTCAACCGTTCCCAAAAAACGCAGGAAGACCAAGCCAGACTCCAGGATTTGTCAAACGCCCGCCACCACCCGCTTCTCTCCCCCCTCCAGATTCCTTTTATCGAAAAAGAAGAGGAATTTTTGGGGAAAAAAAGGCAAGGAGAAAAAGAAAAACGATGAACGTGTAAAACAGTCAACAGGGCTGAGGTGCATTTATTTATTTCATGGAGATTATGAAAGTCTGCATCAGCAAGATAGTAAGTGGGGAGCGATGGGGGGGGTGAATGGGCAAGGATGGGGGGTGGAGTAGGAGGGGAGTTTCTGCTTAAGAAAGACACCCTGACTAAGACACAGCGAACAAAAGGATGGTGAAAATGGAGGCGGCAAGAGAGCCGAGACGGTTCTACACCAATCCTCTGAAAGTGTGGAGGAGTAAAACTAAGCAGGAGACATGTTAGCCAAACCAGCCTGGGAACATAGGGTGGGTACCATCAGCTCCATGGTCCATATAGCATCAAAGATCCAAGCTAAGCTCAATCTCAGATGAGTCAAATTCTACCACGCAGAGAAACAAATGTATGCTTAAATTGCTAGAACAGCTAAAAATAAGGCTGACTTTGCTTCAAAAACCTATTTTTGCTATTCATGTCAGAAACTAATTGCTTATAAATTATTGTAAAATGAAATCACACAATTAACCTATTTTCCACACGCACAAACAACACGTACGTGGGTTTTGAACATACAAAAGAAGGAAACAAGGTATAAAATATGGAGCACATAGCCGTGATAAAGAAGACTGGCCTGCCTATGACAGCCAAAACAAGAGTCTTTGTTATACCTGTGTTTAAATGTTGTTTTTATTCACTGGAGCCTGCTTTGTCTGGCTTCTCAGAACATTCATTTTAACATTTCACAAAACGCTAGAGCATCTACAAAGCATTATTTTTCAGGTCGTCCAAAACAATAAACATTGTCAATGTGCTGTGTTTACTTCGACATACACAATGCAGTTTGTCAAGGAAAAATGCCAATGCCCGGTCCTTCATAACGATCATACAAGCATCCCAATCTTTACTATACATCAGCTTTCTTTATGAGCTACAATCTTAGATATCGCAATGATATGCGTGGAGATATCAAATTAGAAATTTGGTATTTTATTCAAATTAAATTAATGCCACAAACCTAAATCAGCATACAATAATATTCATTATTATTATTTTCTTGGTAACATTTTATGAGTATAATATATATTCATATGGATGTGGATAGAAAAGGGAGACTACAGAATTTCCTTCATGAAACACCAAGTCCGATGGAAAAAAAATTTGCAGAAGAGTCCAATCTCATTTAAATATGGTGCCTTGAGGTAAAAAAAATGAGGTTTGTATTAAAGATATGATTATTAGAGGAAAAAAACAGCAATACAATATGGATTAATGCAAAACATTTAGATACATAAATAAGCTGTAGAGCAAATATACAAGCATCTCTGGCAAAGTCTGAGAACGTTTCAGCAGGACTAACAGTTAGTCCAGTCACTTTATTCTCATCCTCTCTCTTTTTGGAAACAAAGATGGGTATGAACTTTAGAGCATTTATCTATGCATCCCTGAGGTGTCCATTCATGTCCTGCAGCTTCTCCTTTCCTCTTTACATCACTCCTCCTTTGTTCATCTGCCAATCACACTGCTGACCCATTTGAAGTCCATGGGCTTTGTCTGTATTGACGTTTAAATTATTGTCTATTGGTTTGTTTCACTCTTTAAGAAATGCTGTAATTGTTGTAGTAGGCGGCCGTTGCATCGGCCAGTACAGAGATGAGACTGGTTTCTGTGGTGCTGCTGGGGCAAGAAGATGCTGGTGTTACCTGGATGTGTCCTGTCACGGTCATGCTGCCCTGTTCAGCGTGATAGTTGGTGGAGTTCAGGTACTGGTCAAACTCATCGCGGTCCACCTCACCCAGCAGTTCAGCCTGGCTCAGCTGGTCCAACGTCTCCAAGTGACCCTGCTCAGGTGGGGGTGAGAGTTGCCCTAAGTGGCCCTGGAGGCCATGGTGCACTGGGACTTGAGAGAACGAAGTGCTGTAGTAGGACAGTGGAGGAGTGGGAATAAGGTTGGATCCACTACATTGGTGTGGCATGGGGATGTGATTCAGATGTGTGCTACCACAGTGGAGAGAGGACTGATGGGAGTACTCGGGGTGGTACGGAGGAGGGCTGCCCATGTGAGCTGGGGTGGGACGCTGCTCCTCTGGGCCCGAAGCAGAGGATGAGCAGGAGCTGGTGGGGGGGACAGAGCTGGATGCTGAGTAGTAGGACGGGTGCTCATGATCTACCACATCAAGAGGGGACATCTCAGGTGGAGTGGGAAGGCCATAAGGATATGTGTCAAAATTGCTGCTGGAGTTTGCAGGGTCCCTGAAGACCCTCACACCAGGCAAAGTTGCACTGGGGGAAGAGAATCCACTGCTCCCACCGACAGTACTCTCTTCTTCTTTGTCCAGGGGGTGACAGCAACCTCGCGGGTCTGACAGAGAGCTCTGGTCAGGGCCAATGCCGGGCAGGAGGAAGCCTGGGTCAACACGCTTACAGATTCGCTTCAGCTGCTTCTTCCGACGAGGACGGTACTTGTAGTTGGGGTAGTCCTGCATATGCTGCACCCGCAACCTCTCAGCCTCCTCCACATACGGCCTCTTCTGCAAGGGAGTCAGGGCCTTCCATGACTTACCTATCACAACCCAGCAAAAAGTACAAACGTTAGACACACTGCTGTTTCACTAACATAAAGAATTGTACTTGGTATTATCACACTAGAGTTCCAACATCTTGGAAATATATTTCAGTACTCGTCTTATATTCACATTTTATAAAATATCTTTTTTATTGCTTTTACAATGATACTGAAATTCAGTGTTCCACAAACCATACCCAGTCGAACTTAGTATTTAATCTCAAGAACCAAAGATCAAATTTCTTGTAAATCACTAAAATGATGGTGAGAATTATACTTTGAGACAGGATGAAACGTTGCTCTGTATCTTACTTTTCAAATTAACCAATATTCTTACTGTTGTTAGTTATGGTAATATGGTTACTATAAGTAACCCATATTGTCTTCTTGTTGTTGTTTGTTTGTTTTTTTGTTTTTATGTTCAGTTACGTATTACATAGTAAATACAATTGCTGTTGCAAGACAAGCTAAATTTTTACTAATGCAGACTACAAAGCAAAACAATTATTTAAACGCGTTCAGAAGTAATTATGAATTTAAGACCTAAACAGACGCAAGCGAGATTATAAATACCGTTACATAATAATAATAATAATAATAATAATAATAATAATAATAATAATTTATTGTAGTTTCTCTGATTTAAGCTGATTTAAGCTGATAGTTCCTGACACCCCGCCGTAAACTTCCACATCATGTAGATCAGTAACAATAACACCTTTTGCAATTACTGATGATCCGCTCAGTTACAGTAAATAAATTAACAGGTTTTGTACAACAAAGGGGATGATGTTTTATTTTTTTTATTTTTATAAATGTTTTTGTTAAGCTGCAAAACTAAAACTCGCACTAAACTTAGTTCCCCACATGGACAATTTATTACAGATTCAGGCTTTTATATACCGTTAAAATATACTAATAATAATAATAATAATAATAATAATAATAATAATAGTAATAATAACGCATTATTTTTTTGAAAAATACAGAAAATGATTTAATTTAAAAAAGCTGTGATATTAAATTTATCCAGTATCGGGACGCATTAAAACTTTTAGCAATGTCATAATCTCAGTGTAAGAAAATAATAATAATAATAATAATAATAAATGAGAAGAGGAGATAGACATTTAAGAAGAAGAAGAGAGGATTATAAATATTTATATTCTAGCATTTTTAAAGCTTACCCAGCATTTTGCTGAGCTCTGCGTTGTGAAGGTCCGGGTTTTGCACCGCCAGTCTTTTGCGCTCGTCTTTAGCCCACACCATGAAGGCGTTCATGGGTCTGCGGATGCGGGGCTCGGGGGTTTTATCCGCCGCTGCTCGGTGGCTCGTGCGGCCGTCGGCTGCGTCTCCATCCGTGGAAGCGCACTCGAAGCTCTCCGGCCATGTCGAGTATGCGCTAATCAGAGCAGCCATGTGCGCACTCCTCTCTCTCTCGCTCTCACTCTGCCCAATCTCAAAACTTCACCTGCGCTAATTAGTCTCAAACTCTCTCAGAAACTTTGCTCTGACTTGCGCTCACGTGCGATTTCACCTGCAGATTGGTGTGGGGAGAAAAAAAAAGCCCCAGTAAGACCTGACTGTGTGTGTTAGTCTGCTCTGTGTCTGTCCTTCCCTGTCCTGAGTGATGAGCTAGGCTGTTTGTCGGCTTGGGTGAGAACGGTGTGCTCGGTAGGACTCCTCCTCGAAAGCAGTGATTCACTCTTTCCCTGTGCATGGGGAAGCGCTTTATATTTGAGCTGCAGGTTCCAGCACAGGCCCCGCAGGACACGCAGCTCCTCCTTGATTGCAACTTGAGACGTGCGGAAAAAAAAGAGTGGAGGAAACTACCTCAACACCCTTTGCTCCAAAATGAGTTTGTGCTTGTGTTGTCGTGACACATTATTATGATTACTGAGGTGTAATGACAGACATCACCTGCTATTTGCAGTTCCAGCTGACAGTTCATTCAGAAATAATTTCATCTTAACAAATGATCTAAACATGTGTTATACCATCAGTGTGTTCAATCACTGAGAGATTAGGGGGTGAAGTTCTGATGAAAAGCTCTTAAATGACTCTTAGGATTCACTGGCTTCTGAAAAGTTTTTTCATGATCTTTCTTTAGGACCAGATAGCAGGCATGTACACAGTGTCAGAAAAAAAAGGTACTAAACTGAACCTGTCTCTTGTACTAGAAAGCAAAATCCTAGAAAGACGCATGCATGTTTCAATGCTTTACTCTAACAGGTAATCAAGGTCCAGTTATGTACTTTAAACCACTTTAAAGATTCATTATATCCAGATACAAATAAAGTAAAGATACAAATGATACCACAGTGACAAGGAAATATACAGTTTAGTACTATTTTTTTTTTCTGAGAATGTAGGCTATGTACAAATAGGTGCAATAGGCAATATTTTTCCTTTCTTACTAATCCAAATATTGTGGAGAAATTATGTAGAAATGCTAAAAAAAAAATTTTAAAATAGTTTGAACCATGGTCTCAGAACAAGTGTACAACATAGCTGGAAAAAATATAATTTGGAAGCCTTCCAGTCTGGAATGCTTGTATTTGGATTGACATCTTGTCAGTTATTTTATAGACACGCCCCCAATGCCACTTCACATCCTCTTAAATCATTATGAGATGAAGATGCATGTTTATAGAGCTACTTGGCTTTCAAGCACTTGATTGTTTGAGTGCACTTGAAGGTAATAGTCCATGCTAATGGTAACTCTAGTTAGTATGCTAACTCTAGTTGAACCATCATAAGTTTTGGGGTGGAGCTTGGTGTACGTGGGTGGAAACAGGGGTGGGCTCAGTGAGTAAAAAAAGATTATTCAAATCTTATTCAACTCTACCCATTTAACCATTAGAGACCATTATTTTCCCCCACAGATCTTACCTATTGCACCTTTAAGCTGGAAATCAGACAGCCTTCTCCATTTTTAAAGTAACTGCCTGGAGTATTAAGAGCAAGCTGTCAGAGATTTGAGTTTAGTTATCAAACCTGTTCTTGAACACATTCAGAACTGTTCCACTGTTACCTTTGCGCAAGACTCAGAGGTGTGGTGACGTCAGCGTCTCCATTCATTCAGCTGTCGACTGTTATTTCAGCAGGGCGTGAAAATTACGACAGTAAACGTAGCTATTTCAGAAGGCCATATCAAATGCTTCTCATATTTTAAGGCGGAATATGTAGTCTAAATACTGAGCAAAGGATTGATCACTCAGCTCGTGATAATGAATCAAAACAAGCTACACTAAGGAAAAAAATGGTGAACTCAATTCTCAGTATTATTTGACCTTGTTGCTGAAGTAGTATCTTTGTATCTACTGTTGAAGTAGTAGGCATTGTATCTTTAAAGCTTTACTCAAAAAAACAAAAGCAAAAAAACCCTTTACATTAAGGGAACACCAGTGGTTCTTAACATTCAATTACATACATTAGATCACTTTTAAAGATACAATACTTTCATATTTCCGGGTAAACTAAAAGATACTTTTGATGTTACCACCTCAGTGACATGGAAAGGTTTCTTCTGAGAGTGTAGAACCCTGAACAGCTTTTCAAGCTGTCTTTTGAGAACCCTTGTGGAACCTCATTTCCAAGAATGCATCACCAGTTTCTGAAATGTTTACAAGTAGCCTAGGCACTGTAAAATCTGAGGATGGAATGAAGTCAGTTTCCTCACTGTCAGCAGAACTCTTCTTATCAGACAGAGGGTTCCTGCTGACAGAATATTGAAGTAATGGCCACCCCATGGAAGCTGTGGAGCAGACAGGAAGTGCTGGGAGAAAAGTGCAGATCGTGCTTACGCCCATTAATTCTGGTACTCGAGGAAGGCTCAGGTTGTTGCCAAACCAAGATATGTTCAATATTTCAACATTTTATTCTTAGTTTCATTCAAAAGAAGTTACAAAAATAATTAATATGTATATAGTGGCCCATTAAAGTGTAGTCTATTAGCCTCCCCCGCCTAAACACACACACAGGAACAGGAAGTCTGTGTAAATTTGCCACAGAATAAGGTCCTTCACTTCCTGTTCTCACCACCCTTAACAGAGATGACAGTCAGGATATCTGTTCGGGTGTTGAAAGATGCACATGAGTAATTCCACTTTTTTCCTTTTTGCTATTTTGGCTCTGATTTCCTTTCAAGGAAACCAGAGTTTGATCACAAACCAGTCTGTCTCGATGGGAAGTACAGGCATTTGCAAGCTCTCCTATTATTAATTCATCTGAGGCACAATTTAGTGACCACTTGTAAATTGGGTTTATTGTAGTTCAAAGTAGTTCAACAAAATCTGTAAAAGGGCGATTCTGTCCCACCTGTCTTTAGGTGCACAGTTATAGACGTACGAGGCAGCTAACTGTGGTGTGACTAATGATCTAATCAACAGAGCTCTGTGCAAACATTTTTTAAGGCTATTAAATAAAGGGAAAAACCAAAAGGAAGATTTTGCACTTTGCTAAAGCTTTTTGCCAAGCTAAAACTCTCTTACACTAGAAGTAGTCCTATTCTATCCCATACAAAAGATGTACAAGGAAGACTTGCATCACTGGCTTTTCTCTGTACTGGCATCCAGCTGAGTCAATGAGCAGCTGAGTCACTGGCTGACTCATGAAGAGTGACAGCCTACCTCTTCATAAAGCACTTAAACAAGCATTTAAAAAAAAAAAAAAACGTGACTTGTACTGTTTTTATTGCTGTACAAACACTGGCAAAAATGTAAATGGCTGTGAGGAAAGGTTGGGTTTAAACCAGTCAACAAGGCTCAGAGATTTACTTAGAGGAGTAAATATCACTGTCAAAAGCATTGGTGATGCATGACGTCTAATGACTAAGCCCTGTGCGGCACGTCAGTCATTCACAGTGATATAACAAACATATCTTTCTCATTTCTTTCTACTAATTTATTTTCCTCAAAAACTCACATTCAACTTTCTAAACAACATTGTTTAATTGGAGTTTTAGTTGTCTTGTGTGATTATTTTATACATTGTATATTGTATAATTTTCTTGTCCATAAAAATGATTCATTATTCAAGCTGAGTAAGTGTCTCACCAAGTCTCTTAGATTTAATGACATTAATGACATAATTTTGTTATGTCTATTGGAGTTGAATTATGCTATAGGCTACTAGTGAATTTTTAGGATAACCCCATAATAGGTGGCTGACAGTCAACAGCATACAGTCATCCAGTATACAGTCCAGTTGTACCTTTTTTCAACTGTGATCGATACACAGAAGAGCTAATATCAATAGCCAGGGTTACCAGGTTTCAGCACTTACATCTCAAAAACGACACAAAAGGCCTAAAACTACCCCAGAAAATTCGGGTATTGGAAAAAGGATAATTTTTTCTTCTATTTCTCAGCCCTTTCTATGCGAAACAAAGTCACCGTGGTCTACACACTGTAGGTCTGAGGTACAGACATTATCCTCTACATTTTTTCCCTCTGCCAAACTTTGCAATATTTCTTAAAACAGAAATTATTCTGTACATCATAGGCAAACTGCCTGCATTTACAGCTTGCCTTTGTTTGTGGAAATGTATTAGATTTAATTCGATTACCTGCTGTAACGAAGATCTCGGAAGCCATGGAGTCTTTTAAACTAGACCAATTTGGCATAAAAAATGTGACCCTGGCAGCCCTCTCATTAACTCTTCTTTCCTCTGCTCCTCGATATACATGGGGCAGCGTGATTCTTGCAATAATACCTCTATGGAGTCTACAGTCATACCTGTACATACAAATTGTCTATTTTGTATATTGTGTTTTTGCTATTTGTACATTGTCTATTTGTATATTATTCTTTTTATTGTGTGTCTTGTCTTGTCACTGTCATTCTGTTGCACTGTGGAGCTTCTGTCACTAAAACAAATTCCTCGTATGTGTAAACACACCTGGCAATAAAGTTCATTCTGATTCTGATTCTGAAATTAGAGCAAATCAATGAACCATCAGCTTTTATCTGTCAAATAGCAACATTTTTTATATCGTTGGTCACTCAATAAAGTTCCTCAGTTACTCAGATAATCATTAGTTAGTTAGCAGGAAGGTATGTCCTCAAGATCCTAAGACATTTTCTTTAACATCTGACAGTAATCAGGCTTCATATAGGCTTTATAATTATCTTACATTATATAAAGCAAATAATTTGGCACGCTTGCTACACAATCTCAGCGAAAACTCTTCTTAGCTACAGTGAACAATCCAAAAGGCAAACATTCTCCACTGAAGCGTCAATCTGTCAAGGAGAAAGAAATCATGTTCAGCACTGCTGATGAGGTTTTTTTTAAAATGGTAAGACTTCACATTAAATTCCAGGCATAATTTGCAACAGGTTGACATTTCATTTTATTAGCCCATGTGCAAAATTCATACAGTCTAAATCATAGCACCATAGCATAGCAGAGTTCAAGATGTTATAAATACTCAGTCCCATCACTGACCCATTTCTTCACTGGTCAAAGCAGTGATGTTAAGCTACTTACAGGCCTGGACATTATAAACAGTAAGCATGTAAGTACATTAACACCATTGTTCAACACAATTCAAAGAAAGTCCCATTTCGAAAGTCAAATTAAGGAAAGACACCTGAATTTAGCATCAATTTATGCTGTCCATATGAGGTGCAAGTCTCAACATTAAGGCAAAAAAATGTCCACTTAACACACCAGTCTTACATTTTAATGTGACTACTCGTCAGCTTTTCATGGGCAAAGTATGTTTTTAAACACTTAAGTGTGGGCTACAATCCATCAGCAGCTTCATACATCATACCAGGAAGAGGAAAACTATGACGGTAAGAAAGAGGATGCAGGACTATTTTAAAAACAAAGAAAACTGAAAATTGATTCAGATTGCTGCACTGCTCTGACACTCTTCCCATATGCCTATAGACATTCAATAAGACATAGGCAGTGATTTATGATGTTTAAAAACCTTTAACAGACGTTGCATGGGTTTTCTTTTGAGAGTAACATCTGGGATTACTCTTGGGGCAAAAATGCAACTGAGACATTTAAGGCGAATTGCACTAAGTGATGCTGACCAAAGTGTGTAATTTGATGTTCATATACAATAGTCGAATAAAAAATGTGCTAATACATAGTTTTATACAATTGAAGAGATTTTTTGCTATAAAAATGGTTTTCCATGGTAAGACATACAATCAGACCCATGATGGACAGAATGAGCTTTAAAAAAATTGCTGACGTTCAGTTTATTGAAAAAAATACAGATAAACCTAAACCCAACCACGTATAAAGCCCTAATTGTCATTTTTCTTCTTTTTCTTGTCCTTTTTGGATTTCTTTTCTGCTACTACTTCTGTCTGCTCTTCCTCTAAATCTCTCTGCTTCCTCTTCTTTTTCTTTTTACCCAAAACCTCGGTGTCTGTGATATCTGCTTTATCGTCTTCGTTAGTTGAATCTGTAGGTGTGTGAGTAGGCGTTTCTTTGTTTTTCCTTTTCCTCTTTTTCTCCGTAGAAAGGGCCACTATTTCCCCAGCGGTGCCTTGTTTAGCTGCTGCGACGCAGCACTCCTCCACTGTATCCTCCTCTCTAGCTTGTCGTTCTTTCTTCTTTTTCTTCTTCTTCTTGCTGTCCGAGACAGCCTGCTCTACAACAGCAACCTCTTCCGTCACTGGGGTTTGCTCAGTTTCTTCCACCTTTTCCTCATCGTCGTGATGGTCATTCTTTCGATCCTTTTTCTTCTTTTTCTTTCTTTTTTTGCTCTCCTCCATGTCGCTGGTGTCGGGAGAGTCCTCGGTGGATTTGGGCGTCGCTGACTGAGATTGTGGGATGCCGCTGGTTTCAGGAGTGGAAGCAGAGGACTGGTTCTCAGCACGACCTTTCTTTAACTGAGCCATTCTCTGTGCAAAGTACTCCTGCATGGTCAGAGCACTGGTCACTGTGTTGAGTTCCACCTCGGGGTTTGATGGCCCATTCTTGTCATCGCTGTCCTGCTCCTTCTCCTCCGGAGAATCACTACCATTGCTTAGCTGTGGAAACAATGAAATAAATCCTCAGGTTAAGCATGACGTTATGGATGTAGGTGTTCTCCTGGATCTGATGCAAGAATTTCTACCAGCTTAACAATAGCCACAATCTTTATTTATATAGCACGTTTCATTTTATTTATTTATCTATATAGCACGTTTCATTTTCAGCCCAAAATGCTTTTGATATAAAAAATGTTAAAACTTTTTATGAATATTAATAAATTAACTATGAGAATTACTACAAATTACAGGTATATTTACCAAGATTAAAAACCCTAGATCTTTAAATAGAACAAAATAATAAGCCATTTAAAACACCTATGAAGCTGGTGTCCCTAATGTTCTGTGAAGTGATTGGGATCAGTATTAATTTTGTCATGAAAACTACTAAAAAAAAAGTTTGTCAACTACCTTTTTCCATGATGAGAAATAATTCACCCTTCTACTCAAAATTTCAAACAAAACGCATTTTCCGCAGTTAATAAAAACTAAACAAAAATGTCAGAAATGGGCAACTTGACAAAGCTAGAACCCACATCTTTATGCACTCACATTGCAATGGAGATTATACAGGGGAATGCCTTGAGACTCCGGTTTCCTTCTGTGTAGCTATGCTAACGTTAACACTTTGTGTTTGTAGAAACATGTTGTCATGCTCCTAGCACAGGGTTAGGCGCTAAGATGATCCACGATCTGTTTTTACAGAGAGATCATGAGTACTGTGATACTAAACCGATTTTGTCAGTCGCGCTGAAAACACTCAGACATGGCATCTTATTACCAGCAGAGTTAAAACCCAACAAGTGCTAGTGTTTCATCAGAGGTTAAGAGAAAGAAGTGTCTTCGTAGCTTTTATAAGATACATTTTTGAACCTTATGGTCTCTGTTTGGTACATAGAAATATTACTATAGACTCTACCACAGACCACTAAACTTCTCAATGTAGAAAATGCTGTTTTCTCTTGCCTGGACTATTCTAATACACTCTTCTGCGCAATCATACACAGACCTTACAATAAAAAACCCCACAAAGCACATTCAACATGGTGACAATTCACTGGCTACATGATTTAATCAGGAGGTCTGTGTCTGCTAAAATGTAAACAGATAATGACTACATGAACATGAACTTTCGATGGAGCAAAAGGCTAAGTAGAAATGAAACTAACTAGAAATGAAGTTGTAATTTTAGACAAATTTGTCCATGATCACACATGCGGAAAATACTACCTGTCACACAGCACACGGGGTCCTGCATAACTAGAGATGCAGAGTGAGGGAGGACATGACAGTTAACAACAGGATTAACCTGTCTCACACACACACACCCGCATTACCACTCCCAAAGAACACATGGCACAATTTAGGGGGCATTAAAAGTTCATTCGCTACTAGGACTGGTTTAAGTTTTAAACTGATCACAGGTAATGCTTAGAAATGAATAAGAATAGTCCTTAAAACTGAAACCTGAACTTATAGTCAGCATAGTGACTGTATCTCTGAAGAGCATGACATTCAATCATTGGTCCCCCAACACAACCTCCCAAAAGCTTTGGTTATAATCAGTAAACACAAATGTCCACATCTGTTCAAACTATAGGCTGTTACATGTATGTGATACCACATGAAGCCAGTGCCCTTAATTACCTAGTAAAACATTACTATATCAGCAATTTTACTGTATTAGCAAGACATTTATTTCCTGAATTTAAATAAGAAAAAAACTCATCATGTTAATTTAATACTCATCACGTTCATTCAAGTAGAAAACATGAGACATGAATAAGAAAATGGAAAACTAAAGTGTCTGGTTCCTCCTTTGCATTATCTGTGATTCCAATCTAATCTACACTGATAACATTGTTGTTTCATCTTTGAAATATTAATAACCTAAACTTTACCTTTTCTGGGACATACGGTATGTCAACTGTTTGAGTAACACGTCACAGGCTATAAAAAAAATTATTAATAATTAATGACAAATTAATTTATTTGAAAATACAATACCCCAACTTAACAGGATCTGGTTCCCAAGACATTTCTCTTTTTCATTCTTTTTTATTGTCTTTATAATTTTTAAATAAAAAAATCTAATTAAAAAAAAAATAGTTGTATAAGAAAGTTTTTAGCTGATTTAATATGGTTTATTAGTATTCTGACTAGGGCTGCACAATATATTGAACTTATCTAAATATCGCAAATGTAAATATCATGATATGCATATGGTAAGGGCTTGCGATAACCAAATGATTTTAATAATTCAAAAGTTACAAAAAGTCAAAGTTTTAAGGAGACGGAGATGGCAGAGAATTCTTTCTTTTCCTCAAAAGAACATGAAACATATGTGTGTGTGTATACACACACACACACACACACACACACACACACACACACACATATATATATATATATATATATATAAATAATTTAAATTGATTTTACACACTTGTAGAATTATCATACCGCATACTGCATTATTTAACAAATTATTGCATACTGCATTTTTCTTCAATATCATGCAGCCCTAATTCTGACATACAATCACTAAAGACCAAAATTAAGAAGAGTCTCATTTTGAGACATTGACCCTGAAAAGACAGAAATATGGAATTCGAGCAAACGATGATGATCCTGGAAAGAGGCTTGACATTGTGTTAGCATTCGAGCAAAGAAAAAAAAACCCAGCGATCTGGCAGCAGTATTAGAGCGAAACCTTTTTGTGTAGCACTACAAGCTGCCGAATCACAGCAGGTCACAAAGCGGTAGACACAATGACTATGTTGAAAAGACCACAGGAGTGCGCTTCAGATTAAACCGTACCCAGCCAACACTTAGTCACTGCAGCACCTCTGCCCCATTCGTCTTCATTTCGCTAATGGGCTGCTCAATGCATAATGATTTGGGGTGAAGAATACCCACTCTGAAGCTTGTGCTAAACAACAGCAGAGCTCTACATTATGTCACAGGCAGCCATGAAAACGGCATTTTTCAAAACTCCCATCAAGGGACCTTGGGGGGGCGGGGGGGTTGTTTATGTGCTCCTACTATAAAAAGAGCAACAAACATAACAAATGGAAACACTTTTTCTTGCCTTACAGACTAGCACTACTACATGGATTGTAGCAGATTAAAGCATGTACACTAATTTCAGTAGACAATACACATGGCAGTCATGTGTGGTATTTATGCTAGCTCAAACCTAGCCTGAACTCGTAGCTCATTCTGGATGTACAAAGTTTTCTAGACCAGCCATGATCTCTAACGTCTGGAGAAAAAACAAACATGCCACACACACAAGCTTTCCCTCTAAAGCGAGCATCGTGATAATTTCATTCCTTTTGTTTTATTTTATTATTTTATTTTATTTATCTTATGCTTTGCTTTCATCATTATTTTTTCTCTTCATTCTCTTAATGATAAAAAAGTTCATTTATAAGTGGGCAAACGGGAAAATTATGAGTACACAATATCTTTGAGGGAGTATGAATGACTTAAATGAAAAGCTATTACAGATAACAGTTATTACAGGTTACATGCTATTACATCTACAAAACTGAAACATCCGAAAAATCTTTGAGGTGAAAATGAGTGCAAGCAGGTAACACCACGCCCACAGACTTTCTCTCTAAAGCCCGCCCCATGGTAACATATGTTTGTTGTCCGTATGTTGTTGACAATGTTGTGACCATCGCACTTCTTTCACTTATCACACCCTAATTTGAGCTCTGCCTTAACAAGGCATTGGACTGGCTTCGACATTTAAAGCTGAGGCTATCCCCCCTCTTACATCCCCCTACACCTTTAAGCCAACTTTCTCACTAGCATCTCCAGACCCAGCACCTGGTCCCACGAGACCATAACGTAAAAAAGATCTACAAAACACCTGTAATACTGTATTATACAAGTCGAAGACCATTAAGTCATTTCAGCTAACAGTCATTGCTGCTTTATATTTTTCTTTAAGAAATATTTAAAATGAGCCCAGTAGAAGAGAAAGTGGAAATCCACAGTTTTAAATTCATTAAGTGAAAGTTCTAACTTCACTCAATTTTTCCTCCTGAAAAATCTATAACTCCCAGTTGATGTGAAAGAGAAGTGAACAAGAGTGGTGAAGAAGTGATTGGCCATGGCAGGAGCTAACAGGGGCTTGGTGAAATGTCTGGGGGCCATTTGAAGAGTTTGAACTGTGAAATTACTCTCGGGAGGAAGGGGAAGGAGGGAGAGAGGCAGAAGAAGAGGGATGGAGTGAGCGGGGAAATCCTCTTCATCAGAGAGCTGTGTGTGGTTGCGCATTCGGGCCCGCTTGGGGACCGCCATTAGCCTTATCTCTCTAATGTGGCGAGAGAAGTGCTGCTGGTAGCATTCCTTCAGGGACTTGTGGTGTACACATACACACACTGGGAGTCTGGCACAAACAAACAAAAGCAGAAACACAGAGGCATGCTGACATACAGACAGTGTAAGCCCACCTTACATGACTGCGCTTAAGCGTCTAAGAGGTCCCAGCTGACAAAGAAACAACTACAAGGGGGGGAAAAAAGCCATCTGCTTCTCCTTTTTAAACTCCCTCCACTCCGTCTCGTCCTTCTCCCTCCATTCTCTCCATTTCTCCTCCCTTTCCCTCTCCTTGACGCTCCTTTTGGCAACAGGGAGGCCCCAGGAAGAGGATGCGTTCTCTAGACTGTGTGCAGCACTCAGATAAGGCCCCAGCAGCGCGAGCCACTAGCTCTTTCCTGCTCACCGCTCCCCAAGCACATGCTGCTCTGAGGAGGAGGAGGAGGCGGCGGAGGAGGAGGAGGAGGAGCAGGCAGGCCCAAGTGAGAAGCAAAGGGATCTGGGACAGATATGGGGCTGAGAGCTGTTAATGGCCTCACAAAAACTAACTAACCAAAAAGAAAAAAAACACAAAAAACGGAGATTTCCACCGAAGCCAACACATAGCAGCAGAGAGACCCAGGCGACAAAGCAAAATGCTATTATGTCGAAATGTAACTGGCTGTTTTCTTTTTTTTTACAATACCATCTAAATTCAGTATTACAGTACACTAATTTGCTGCTGAAAACGGCAACAAAAATCTCCAACTCCGTGCTATGTCACAGTCTCCCTAATTTATATACGAGAAGCAATATCCCTCGCTGAATAAAGACTATGCTAGTTTAGCATTGCGAATGCTGTGTCAGCAATGAGAACTTCTAGTGTCCAGGGACTAAAGACTGCATATGGTGGCGAACTACTGCAAAGATATAGTGCTATATTTAAGAGAGGGGATACTGCCAAGTCGAGAGAGGTCTTCATATTTGAAATTAGGCTGCAAGCATGTTGCAAGATGCTTCTTCAGAGGACCTTCGAAAATGCATAAAAAAAATAAATAGTAATAATAATTTTTTTTAAAGTACATACTGAGCATCAATGTGATGTGATGAGAGAATATCAACATTTTTTGCAATAATACTAAGCTGTACTTAATTTAACCATTAAGGACCACAGTAATTGATAAGATAGAAAGGTGGCATTTTGAAAGGACGAATGTGTTTGGCCACACCCTTGAGATTTTTCAGAGAGACGCATACTGTTCTTTACTCATCCCAGATACTTATAGCAAATCCTAAAAATGGACTATTTAACAGCGGTCCCTGAATGTCACACTGTTTGTACAGGCTTTTACTTCCCTGAGCTGTTCTACTCACTCAATCAGGAGCTATATAGGGAAAAATATGGGAGCATTTATGTCCTCTGAGAGTTGCACTAGGTGTATGCCAAATAAACGTGAACCTGGCCCATTATGGGCACAAGCCGATAGATACTATCAGGGCAATATTGGGAAGAAGGCTGATTGTGTGAGCATGCTCTCATTGTCCTGCCAGTATTATAAATTTGGTGGTGGTCTGGGTGTATGGATCGGCCCCAGATTACCCAGACTACCCTCCCTGATGAGGAGAGAGAGGCTGGCGCGCCATCCTTCATACCACTCATGTGGGTGGACAGCAAAACAGGTGGCGCCCACGCAATACAGAGCTTCACCCGGCTTAATTGGGACCTTAACACCTCATATTACAAGATACTAAATGACCCTGAAATCATTTGGAACTCACCATCTGACTCTTTATCTGTCTCCTATATTTATCCTATATAAATCTTCTCCATAGCGGAAACCAGCATGTGACTGATATTCGTAGATATATTTGATACGAGAAGCTTTCCTACATCTTTAATTTCACGTCCTTTCCTAAGAATGTAAATAAATTAGAGATTCGAATGAAAAACATCAGACAAGCTCACCACGGTGCCATCAAACAACTGTGAAGATAATGAATGGAAAGTGATTTCATTTTACATTAAACAACATGACGACAGAGGAACAAGATTCCCAACGAGGGGCTCAGCTGCAGCTTCTTCACAGCTGGAAAAACAACAATAGCAAAGAATTTATTTCACAAAACCTGGAATTAAAACACTTAAAACAGACTAGGCTAAAAATATTTAGCACCTAATTAAACTCAATAGGCTGAAATATTTAGCATCCAATTAAACCAAAGAGGTTAAAATAAATAAAGTAATAAAACGGGAGCAAAACAAGACAAAAGAGCTTAAAGCTAAAGCTGCGTCTCCTGAGGCCTGGATTAACTTCCCACCAGAAACAAATGACCACAACACTCTGCATAGGGCATCATCACTAAATTCTGCTTGCTTTACATTGTAAAGTGCTTGCCTTTCCATGCCCCCCAAGGAGCTGGTGTGTCAGCCCCAAGATGGAGGAGGCGCTGTTTTACTCTCCACGCTGCCGTGATTTATTCGATTAAAAAAGGGCAGTGATTAAACATGAGCCAGGGCCTCCGGAACAGCAGCAGCTCGGAGGAGTGGCAGGCAGTTAGCTTCCTCTGCTGCGCTGTAATCACCCTGCCAGGGCAGTCCTGCCCAGGCATGCAGCTACCGCGCCACACGGCTATTCCTGTTACCGCGCGCTGCCTTTTGTTTCCCTCCACAGCAGCACTAATCTGTATGTGTCAACAGATTGGCACAGCTAGACAGTCACAGAGTGAGCCATCGATGGTGGTGGGGGGGTTCAGGGGCATGGAGAAGAGGGAAGGGGAGGACAGGGTGGTTGTCAGTTTGGCTTGTTTCTCTATTATTCCATGGTGGCAGAAACAGAGCCCTGTCAACAGCCACAAGGGAGGCCACACTTTTGTTAAAAGCAATTAGATGTTATCTGATATGAATTAACGCTCCCTGCCTTCAAACAAAACACAGCGTTTTAAGCAGGGTTAAGCGGTCAGACAGCAATAGTTGAACGTGCCGACTCACATGGCTGTACAAGTTTACCTTACTGTCTGCTCATCAGCCTCACAATGAGGCTCAGGGGCACATAACTGAACGGGCATGTATTTCTACTAAACCTTCTAAATCTCCTGATATTTGCATTATATACATTGTTTTATTTATGTAAAAGTACTATTTACAGAAAAAGTTGAATTTACTGGGGACACCGAATTCCTGGAAAATACAAATTCAAATGAGCCAAATAAGAAAGCTGTAAGTTGAAAATTAAGCTAGCATCCACTTTCACATTTTAATACTGTGCAGTGTTTATGAGAAACTGAGCAAAACTTTAGGAAAATTACTGCCAAGGAAAACAAATCTCTTGAACAAATATCAGGCAAACAGATGGCGAATGGTCCCTATTTTCTGCTCTCTTTTAACTCCCAGGATATCTGTACCAAACAGTCAACGAACAGTGAACTGAGTGTGTGAGGAGCTGGATGAAAGAAAACTATGTTTGGGAAACTGTAGTAAACATGTATAAAAACCATAAAACTGGAAAAAATGTGCTGGGATATTTACATTATACGAAATATGTAATATTTGAAATATTTCATATTTTAGGGCTGAACAAAAAGCAGCATGAAATATTGCAATCTCATTTGTTCCTCAATGCAATTTGATTTAAGAACAGTGTCAATTCTGCAGCTTTTGCAGTGTCACTGCGCTCCTGTAATTCACTGTAACCACTGACTATAGACACGGTACCACATGACCTCACACACACTCCTAAAAGTGAGGAGAGTGTACAGAAGAAAAAGAGGAGAAACGCTGTGGAACAGCCGCGAGTGAAATGCCTACACGTATTGAGAAGGAACAAATTTGTCCTAAAAATGTTTAATATTATATACTGAATATTAATTAATACACAACATGTATGTAAGGATGAGTGGGCCGAGTGAGTCATGGCGGCACATGCCTTCACGCTCAAAGCTTGCCAGTGACACGTTATGCATAGAGCTCATTTATGGAGACTCATTTTCAAAAAAGAAAAGTGCCAACAATTATTTAACCAGCTGTTAATGTTTCTGGTTTCTTTTAACATCGGGAGGACACGCTGTACTCTTATAACACCCTAATATGCCTAAAATCTGATACAATTACCTGTACAAATGTGCAGGTAAGTCAGTAATTCTAAATGCAAACAAGCCATCACTCACAAACATCCACTGGGAAAATGTAGCTAGCACAGTCTGCCAACGTAAGAATTTAATAATATTGTTCCTTACAAATTTGGTCAAAGAATCATGAGTGTGTATCGTAATCTCAATTCCATGCCAAAAAACCCCATCATGATTCAACAACAATCAGGTAGTAAATTTTCTATACAGGTTAGGCATTGGTGATGGGAGCACCACTGGTTTAAAGATTAGCCTCGTCAGCAAACACTCAGTGGGCATCCCTGTGGCGTCCAGTGATGCTGCTGCTCCTCATCGCTTTGCCACATCTGCCAAGCGGCAATGCTGATGCGATCGCGCCTCATTTGGGGATGCAGCTGCATCAGGGGAATGGATAAGTGAGTTGTTGGACGATTCTTCAAGAGGACGGGCGTGGGTGGACCATGAGGGGATACAGGTGCCACCCGCTGGTCCTGCTGCTTTGTGTCAGCATTGGCGTGGGAGTGAGAGAGGTCGCCAAGGGTTACCGCAAACCCCTGGACACAAGCTCAATGGAGATATCAAACTGCCTCAAAGAAAAGCACTGGGAAAGCCAGGTATAGCCAAACAAGAATAAGTCCTACATTTAAATGAAGCACATAAAGCTGTATTTGAACTTTAATTCCAACCAATGTTGACAGTATATCAGGATTCCAAAAAAAAATAAAAAATGTTGAAAATAAATGAGTCCGCATCAGCTAACCCAACATTAATACGTATCCCCCCAATGCATGGGGGAAGATTTTAAACACGACTTAAGCATACAAACAGTGTACATTAGCTTTTATCGGGATGCAAGCAACAGGTGGCCAAACACACACGAGTTAAAATAAACAATAAGACAATAGGTGAAATACCTCACATCATTAACTTAATACAAACATGGCTAACTATTGTAGATTTGATAGCAAAAAGGTGCAAAATGTTTTTAAATTATATGCACACTCAATAAATGTTCAAGAAATTAAATGTAATATTTGACCAGTTTTCTTAAAAAAAAAAATCAACAAGCCTTCACATTAAGTTACCTTATAAAGCCAGACAACTATTTAATATACACAAATAATGTGACAAAAAAAATTCCACAAACAGATGAAATTGCAGGGGAGGAAAAAAAGAAACCAAAAGTGTAGGCCTCGGTGATCCAGCTTTGACGCACGCAGCAGTGGTAAAAAATGACTAAGTTTGGTTGATGTATGAAGCAGGCGGGAGTCCATTTATCAGCAGGCCCTCAGCGGTCGCCCGCTAGGGTCCCTCAAGTCACAGGCCGCAACGCTCTCCTTTTGACTGATTAATTAGCCAATCACGGGACATTTTTCACCAGCGGCAGTAGGGTTTTATTTCAGCTAATGCTGGGGCTTGGCTAACCGTACCACGTTCAAGCAAACTCGGCTCTTTCTTTCAGGCCTGCTGGAGTGGAGGGGGTGCGAGAGGGCTGCGGGAGATAAATCAAACCCACTCCTACATCCCTACACCCCATGCTGCAGCCTAACTAAACCCCCCAAGGGAGAGAGAGAGAGAGAGGGAGAGGGAGAGAGAGAGAGAGAGAGAGAGAGAGACTAGAAGAGAATCAAAGAAAGAAACATGGTTAAAAAGATATGACGATTGAGAGGTAGCTGCTACTGCTTCCTGCTCATTCACACCACCTTTATCTGTAACTGAATGTTTATTCCCATAAACACACTCACAAACAATGACTGTTTCAAAAATCATCAAATTGTTTCACTTCAAAAACACAGCACATTCATCATTGCTTAGTGTTTCACCGAGATGAGACCCCTAGTGTGAAATGTTCAAATCTCTGTGTTCTACATGTGCAACAGCAAAAAAAATAAAAATTAAAAAAATGTTAAAAAGTATTCTCACTCATACAAATAAATAAATAGATAAATAAGGGGGGGAAATGTTGTTCGACTCAAAAAATGTTGTTGAAGTGGCGAATAAATCTAACAACTTTGTCAACTTTTTCGGTTTGACAAATCACAGGCAGATCCGAACTCCACGTGTGCTCTCATGAATGGATTTACTGAGAATATCCCTCGGAAAAGTGTGCACTTTATCCGGGACGTATCTTTTTGCGTGACTAAAATGTGTGACGTTACCTACAGATTAATTCATCGGGTTTACCTAAAAGCTCTACTCAAAGCTCTAGATTTTTCATTCATTCTGGTACTGCAGCTACAGAGAGAATTCTGGTCTGATCTTTTAAGTTTAATCAAAACTAAGTTTTCTTTTACTTTTCAAGCACATATTAGTTTCATTTGATGATTATGAAGATAATAATGTCTGCATGTACTATATAGGCTAATAAATCTTATTTTTCTATTAGCTAAGTGCAAAATTAGTAATAAAAAAACCTTTCCCCCATAATTCTGAATGCAAGCAATATAAGATACCTGTAACTTCCAACTAGCCAAATCATGCTACCCAAAAACTGTGCTTCTGCTGGCATCTTACAACATACACTCGCTGACTCACTTTTTTATGAACACTGGACCCCGCTCATTAATGCACTTATCCAATCAGCCAATGAAGTGGCAGCGGTGCAATGCATAAAATCACGCAGATACAATTTGAAGGGCTTCAGTTAACGTTCACATAAAAAACCAGAAAGGGGAAAAATGTCATCTCAGTGATTTTGACAGCGGAATGGTTGTTGGTGCCAGATGGACTGGTTTGAGTATTTCAGTAACTGCTGAGCTCCTGGGAATTTCACACACAACAGCCTCTAGAGTTTACTCAGAAGTGAGTGACATTGGCGGACGTGCCTTTTTGATGAGGCCAGAGGAGAATTGCCAGGAAGGCTACAGTAACTCAAATAATCACTCTTCACAATGGTGGTGAGCAGAAACGTATCCCAGAATGCACAACATGTCGAACCTTAAGGTGGATGGGCTACAACAGCAGAAAACCACATCGGGTTCCTCTCCTGGGAGACAAGAACAGGAATCTGACGCTACAGTGGACATTGGAAAATGTTGGCAAAACATGTTGAGTTGAAAATTGGAAAAACACTCCCTGACTTTTTTTTTTTTGACCCATTTTTTGTGAGCCTGTGCCCACTGTAGCCTTGAACACAGGATGGTTTTTGTTTGTCGCACCACTCTGTGTAAACTCTAGAGACCGTTTGTCTGTTCAGCAGTTTCTGAATACTCAAACCAGCCCATCTAGTGCCAATAACCATGCCATGTTTAAAGTCACAGAGATCACATTTTTCCCCATTCTGATGTTTGATGCTCTTGACCTGTATCTGCATGATTTTATGCATTATGCTGCTGCCACATGATTGGCCAATTGGATAACTGCATGACTGAGCAGGTGTTCCTGTTAAAGTGGCCCTTCTGGAAGGCTGGCGATTCCACTGCTATGAGTAAAGAAGAAAATACACAGCTTAAAAAAAAAAAAAAAAAAAAAAAAAAAAAATTAATAAAATATTTTCCTTCTGTAACTTGATACATTTCCAAATGAAACAGCCCAGTGTTTTCATGTGATGATTACTGGGAGTGAAGGGAGGAAAGAGTCAAAGACGATGACGTGATGTGACAGTGGTTAGTGTTATTTTCCCTCCACCAAGCCATGCATAATGACTTCAAAAACTGAAGATTACAGAAAAAACAGATACCGACAGGTTTTGCATTAGGGGTGGGTGATATGACAAGAATATTATATCACAATACTTGAAGACATTTTTATGACTAAAGATATGTATCATAATATACAGGTTCGCTAACAAACTGTCCGCAAAACAGAAGGGTTGAAAAAATACCTCTGAAAAGCTGTTTGATAATACATACTACATACTAATTACTACAAAATAAATGATTTAACAATGAAAAGGAGAAAAAAGGAATAAAATTTAATTGAATTTACAAAATTTTACCAGGAAATCCACTGCTTCCAAACTAACTGTTAATGGATATAATTGTTTAAAAAATTCTTTCATAAAAAAATACCAAGGTATCACAGAGAAGTGTGCTGTGACAATGATAATATGATATTATTCTGCTCAGCCGTCATACTGCTCAGCCGTATTGTGCACAATGCGACCAAGGTAAAAAGGTCAAGTTTGATTTCAGCTTGTCCTTAAAAATTACTGCTCAGGAAAGAGATGCTGGCTGTGGTTCAAGTCATACTCAGGGAAGCATTGACTAGGAGACTCCACTTGCGCCAAAACTGCTACACGCAAAAGGGTACATGACCTGCTCCTTCTTCTGAAAGCACTTACGCATCATTAAAGTCAATACAGAAGTGACACAGAAGCAAAGTACGGGATCCTTGAGGTACATGCTGCTCTTTTCCCCACTGGCTCGTACAGTAACGGGGCATCCGGTGAGCAGGGGGGTGCTGGGACAGCCTTTTGTGAGTGTGTACGTGTGCACGTGTGCTGTGTGTGTGTGGTGTTTGTCAGGGAGCATTGTGAAACGAGATAAGGACCTGGCAGGAAGCTGTATGAAGAAGGAAAACCCCTGGTGCAAGAGGTGGGAAAGATCGCTGCCAAGACCAGGACCAAGCGATCCCACAGTCGGCTCTCATAAACTTCATCAAGAATGGAAAGAAGTCCCCAGTACTTGAACTGCTTTGACATCAGAGGTGCGATACAAGGCATAAACATGATGGTATACATGTTATCAGTCACAGATGACGTCAGAGAAGAGGGACTAGCCAAAAATGTGACTCACAACCTCAAGAAGCTTTTCCCGCTCAACATGCCATAACTACTAGCTGTGAAGTTAGTCATTAAATGATACACAGTTCCTGTGTACTATAACCACTGTATAAAAACATCCTCATGTGCCCTGAATGCATCCAGTGCTTTGTGCGTTTACAAAGCACACACATGCATGCGCGCACACACACACACACACACACACACACACACACACACACACACACACTACTTCCTCCACAGGCCTAACTGGTCGCTCTTTTCCCGGGCTTGTGACCAGCCCTCACAGCAAAGCCTCATGGGATGCCATTGTGCCCATGTTCAGATTGGTTTTCGATCTGGTCAATGAAGTCCCTCCTGACCAGCACAATAGCAAACCAGAACAAAACGATTGCTGGGGAAAAAATAACACACTGCCAACATTTCCAATTTTGGGCAAAGCAGGAACGGTGGCCATTGTGTGTCACCTGCTGGGTGAGGAGAAGGAATTATTCATGTTTAAAGGACTATCAGCGTCGGGGAATTATCCACAGCCTTCTCCTCTGGACTGCGCATGATGACGCTCAGTGATATTGATATTATGATAAATTATGGCCCAGTATGTTTTTCTGAGATATTGCGGATATTGTGATATCTTTTTACCGCATGTTTTTAATAAATTTAATTACAAACTGACTGGAAGCAGCTGATGTGGTGTTTTGAGGGGGTTTTTTTTAGCTCTTGATCTTTAAAATTGTAAAATGTTCAAATTTTTACAATTGTTTTTTTTCCCCTCTCATTTTCAGTGTTAAATATTAGTTTTTTATAAATAAAAATATTAAAATATTATACATATATCATAGAAATATCAGTATCAGTGATAAAAAAAAAAATGATATTTTTGTCATATCACCCTTCCCTTTAATGAAAGCTTATAATGAAATGGAAATATATAGATAATGAAATGGTAATATACAGAAAGAGCTAAAAGATTACCCAAATTTACTGCCATATGTTTAGGCAATATCCTGAACTTTTCTTCATTAAACACTGGTGCAAAGCAGCTGCAAATCTCAAAACAGATGGGGTCAAAGGACAACCTGGGATATCAACAGTTTTCTTTTTTTTTCCACCTGTCGACTGTAAGACTTGTATATCTAAAGCCAAATGAAGAAATAAACAGAATAAAAAAACCACAAGAAAAATATTCACCATGTTATTATCAAATGTTCATGCTAAAACTAAAGGGTAAACATGCTGACGTTTTCATAATACACGTTCAGGGCATATATCAACCTCTGCAGAAGGACCTCTACTGGTTACATGCCAAATCAGCAACACCACACCAAGTTAACTCTAAAAGTCTTTGCAAGCCCCAAAACAACTTAATCCTCCCAACTTCAAACTAACTTCCCAGGGATTTGAAGGAGTTCTCCGAAATTAATTTTGTTCATTTCATCACTTCCTGTGCCCTGTAGGACAGCCGCTAACATATTCCCAGTGATGGGGCTCAGTCACATGCTGACCGCAGTAGTGTACCTGATGTGACCGTGGTGGAGGAGGTGGAACAGAGAGAGTGGGGATGTTAATCCGTTAATGGGATTTCTGCACTTTCCCCTGAACTGTACGCCATGACATGGCTAATAATCAGCTCACGGCCTGCCGCAAGCAACTCATCACCCAGAGCGGGTCAGCAGTGCTTACAAGGAGACTAAACTGGAGTTAACAGGTATCAGGAATATTGCTGAACAATCATTCATGCTTCAGTTTATGGCCAAAAGTTTGACTTTTATATCTCTCAATCACTGTTTTCCTCAGGACAAATGTTTAAAGCTGTGCCTCTTCTTGCTAGACAGAACATAAAAGACAGAAAGAATACAAAAAAAACATATTTTCTGATAAATGAATCGACAAGACATGATTATCTTACCTCATCCTGATTGCTCTGTTTGGCTCTTTTACCGAAGATGCAAGCGAGGTCTGTTTCACTGCGACTGGACAGATCCTTTCCTATGAAAAAAAGGTTAAAAATGGGGTTGATATGGGGTTTGTGGAAATCTGATATTATAATTTACAGTAGTACCTGTATGTCATCACGCTTTTTAGTGTTTTTATCCATTGCTAATATTGGACACAGGGGCAATGCTTTCTTTGTGCTTTGATACAACCCGACTCATTAGCTTTCATAAACAAGCATCCTGAGGTGGGCATGGAAAACACTAGCGCTAGCTGCTGCAGAACAAAAACCTCTTCTACTTAAAAGTCTTTTGTTTATCATAGACATCATGAGCTTTATGTAACATGAAAAGAAAACGTCTCTGTCTGAGAGCTGTTGACAAATGAGTATTTTTTTTTTTAAAGGAGGTTCGACTGTGTAAATTATTGATTTAAATGGATAAGGGTCGCGGGACAGTTTTGAACTCCTGCCGAGAGGAAAGATTTTAAAGGCAAAAGAGGGCGCGCTACGTGGTCACAGAGGATGGAACGGACGAAGAAAAACAAACGGTGCATGGGCGGCCCCCGCCTCGCGCCTCCCGCTATCCAGCAGCTCAAAGGCTCCAGGAGAGTGCAGGCGCCCGTCTCGGCCTGCAGGCCTGTTCGTCCAGCTGCATCCTTTTCCTTAAAGCAGCTCCTGATAAGACTGCGTTATTTATTGCTCTAAGCGCTTTTGCTCTCTGCCTTTCAAAGGCGAGACCTTGCCTCCCTGTAACCAAGTTATCCTGTAAGCAAGCTAAACAAAAGTCCAAGCTCATACAAGCTGCCTCTAAATCCAGTGCAAACCAAACAAAGCCCAAAAATGTGAAAACTCTTTACATTTTGCACTGACATCCATCAACATGAAGCCCACGCTGGCTGGTGCATTGGCAGGCAACGTGCTATGATGCTATGATGTGCGTTTCTCAAGGTTACTGTTGAGTTGGTGATGAGTGCTGAACAGGATTAGCAAATCACACAAGCCTTTTAGGATGGACCTGCTAATCTGACAACCAACAAACTAATTGCCTGCCTCAAAAGACACCAAGATATTATCTGGGATTTGCTCTCACATTTCAAAGAAAAGACTTTCTGAAACAAATCTTTTCGTTTACACATGTGGTACATTCTTGAACTGACAGAAAACGATCTTTGTAAAATGAGGAGCGTTTCTTTAACTGAAAGAGCAGTCAACATAAATAACATTTGCCACATATGATGAAGACTTACTACGCCCTTTGAGGGGGGGAAAAAAAGAAAAGAAAACGTGAAATCAGGCCAATTATTTGGCTAACAGTCCAAAACTGGTTTATGCAACTACTCTGTAATAGATTGGCCTACTCAGTCACATGGATGATAAAGTGCTGTAGTTCAGCGTGCATCAAGAACTCCCAGATCTCTTGATAAATGGACGGCCAATTAAATCTGGGTTACTGGTTTACACTGCTAGTGCCTTCGGTGAGCAGTGGAGATGCCAGTGCCTTTCCCCAGAGCTGAAATACATCATCTGCAAGAGATCCAGGTGGAGCAGGATATGACAGTCATGATGAAGGTGGCAGGTTGTTCGCAATAATCACCTGCTTCATATTCGTGAACATTTAAGCAATTATATACATTTTTTTTTTTTTTTTTAACACATCATGACTCAAATTCAGCTCTGACTGCCAGTCGGTACACTGCTCTGGGTTTACTCAGGATGGTAGGCAAGAGATTACTGCTCCTCTTGCTTTATGTTCCTATTTCTGCCAAACTAAAACAGGTAACATGTCTAGGCATCGCAGAAGAGCGCTAAGCCTCAGCAGATACAGCATCGCATAAGCACCTGCTCAATACTGCCTGCCTACATATGTAACAGGTTTATCTCTGCTAAATCCCTGACCTGACAGTACACAACACACTGCAACCAAAACCATGCCAGAAGAATTGGACATGATCCTGGTGCCTTTCCAAAGAGTGAAATCCACTGACAAATCCGATCTAACAAGACGAGTAATGTTGCTCAAGGATATGGCACTGCTTAAAGCAGTGAACACTAACTCAAAAAAAAAAAAAACATAGCTATTAGTCAGTCATTTCAGTTTAATGTTAGAAATTGATTGCTAGGGAACCACATTCGCGTCGATGGTAACCAGGACACAAAAAGCTGAAGTTCTGGTTCTGCTCTGTAGTTTTAATCCCAACGGCAGGAAGAGGTGTGACATCATGTCATGGGAGACAGGGGCAACGAAGGCAACAGAAAAATGATCGTACCCAACTCCAATAACAAGGAAGGGACTTGAAACCTGAGCATTAGCTCTTTCAGGGGGTAAACTCCTCAACGTGCATCAGTTAAGCTTTGAAAAATAGACCCATGACTTTGTTTATTAAACTCAGCACTGCACTTTAGCCTTCAAAACACATTGAATGTGCACTGTGACAAAAGTTTCCACTCCATGATCACTAACAGTTAAGAGGCACAGAGGACAGTGAAGCTGTCCCAAGCCTGAGGCTCAGGAATGAGGTTTGTCTAAGGCCATGCACTTTTATAAGTGATCTACCTTTGGGAACATCCACTCTCATCCTGTCTGCAAGGACAACAAACGTCCGTCTCATGGCTAAATAAAGTGCCTGAAATCACGACGACGACAGCAGCATGCTCCCAGTCTCGCCGTTATCTGTGACGCTCATTAGGCGCTGATTGAGGCCATTTTGAGCCGAAAATGCATCAGCCAGTGCTCTTCACAGGAAACAGGAAGTCGTGCTTTTAAGCTGTGTGCAACGGTGACTTGTAGGTGATAAAAGATGAGAGACCTTTCATCCACATTCCTGGCATTTTTCAAAAACATCAAGCTAAAGGGGAATTTTTTTTTATTTTCTCGTTAAAAACATAAGCATGACCGCTGACAAGGTCAGGAGCGCAAACGCTCTTTTTCTGTTACGGAACCTTGGCAGATTTGAACATTCCAATTTAACGTCAGATTCATGCAGTCAAAAAGAAGAAAGGGTTTCAAGTGAAGCCGGTGAGGTCGGGAAAGTCCTGGCACTTTCCACGGCTAAATGCGCAGGTGGGTTCAAGCCCTTCCCTGGTTAAGCTGACCTCAGTGTCCTGGCAGGCTGATCTATTGCAGCACTGACCCATGAGCACTGCTGCTACTCCTGCCAAAGGACTCCAACTCAAACCCTGGCAGCAAGGGATGACGACGTTAACATCTGAGGAACATGGTAATAAATACACAGGCATTTATTTCACAAACAAGTCAAGGGTAAGAATGAGTCTAGTCGAGGTTTACGGTATCTATTAACACAGATAAGTGGATTAAAAACATACAGTACAACACTACAGTACACAGTACTGCGACTATAAACTAACAGGATATGTGTGGCAGCATGCGGAAACCCTTCACATGGTCAAACTTTGACATTCTCTACTACATCGTTCTGAAAACTACAGGTTTCCCTGAACTCAAATATATTCCCTTTTGCATATATCTCAACCAGAAGTTCCAAATCTACTGACAAATCTGCCTACCTCTACATTTGTAACATAATCTATAAATGGGAAAACAACATTACTGCCAAATTTTAAAGAATTATAATTTATCAACAGGAAATGAGTGATTATCACCTCATCCACATCAGTATCTGTCTCACTGCCTGAGGTAAAAGTCATTCAACACGAGCCTCATCATCGTCTCCTCACGTCTCTGCCCTCGTTAACACGGGTGGTTAAATAATCACTGGTTCATTCAGTCAGTCCTGTTGCCTATATTTCTTATTATTAGGTCATTTAAAGATTTTTAAAATTTTGTCCACTTTCATCTGTACAGAGTGTGTAAGCACTCTTCTCTGTTTTGATGATGATAACAGAGCATGGAGCATCTCACACATTTTGAAAACAAACAACTGACTTTATTACACTTATGTCCATTTCGCTATGGCACATAGCTATCCAACAACTTAAACAAGTGACATTCAGTGTGTGAGGTAATCACACCGCCAGATTTTAAAGATCTTTACGCAGAGTGATTGAATTTAGCGATGATAAACCGACTTGTCCAACATGATCTTTGCAGGTGGATGCCAAGGCAAGGTTAGAAAGTAGTTTAAAACATTTCAATATAGTTTAAAAATAGTATATAGTTTAAAATGTATATGTTTTCTTAACCCAGAGCTGTCCAGGTATACTACTGACAAAAAAAACTCAATTTTGTGCAATGATTTTTTATTATTTTGGCCTTTTGTCCAGAATTCACCCACAGAAACATCAGACTGAATTCCCAGTCATCCACACACATGCTCAAAAGTCTAAGACAGATATAATGATAAACAGGAAAATTCCCTATCGAACAATTGCATTTTTAGATTTTCTAGAAACATCTACTTTAACCTCAGTATTAAACTAAGTCCTTTCCCATGATTGTGGAATATAAATAATAGATTTAAGAAATGAGACAGCAACTAAAACTGTTTTTATTCATATTAATAAAAACAATAATTTTCACCAGATATTTCACATTTGTTACTCTCAGCTCAAATGGCCCTTAACATCATCTGTGTAATATAAACAGAATTCTTCATTCATCACAAACTGAATCAAGCATGTAACGCTTCATTTTTTTCATTACTCATCAGTTAACTGATATAACACGAACTCTGTGGCAGTCTCACCTTTGGTGAACTTCATGTAATGGACCCTTTTTTTTGAGGTCTTGGATTTCTCCTCCAAACTGAAGCCTTGTGTCTGTTCTTGGCACGGCTCTGTACATACAGAAGAATCCCAGAATAATCTGCCATCAGCAGCAAATCTCAACACAATAAATAAATGCATTAATGACCACAGTGAAATTCCAGTCACTCAAAAGGGACCCAATTTTTCATTTTACTGTTCAGCTCTGAAACTCTTAAAGCGGATAGAAATTGCATGGTAAAGAAAGAGGGTTTATTAACACAGATATTGATAAGCTCTTCCCAGAAGTTGTAAATGTAGTAACAGCAAACTACACAATGTGATTCTTGAGCTTGTCCACTGTGTCCTGTCATACAACAGCACCACCAAGTGGTATTCAAAACAAAAGTGTGGTTAAATGAATCACTATTAATCATAAAGCCTTAATTAATCATTTATTTTGTCATTAACCATCAGAAGCAGACTAACCCTTAATAGCATTACAACTAATTAGCAAGCATGTGTTACCTTCAGTGTTGCTCTGCCCATGGCAGTTGTTCAGTTCAGCAAGAAGCTGATTAAAATCATCCTGATGAGCAATCCAGTTATCCTGGAAAATCACAATCGCACCAATTATAATGATTCAGCAGTACAAACAAACAGTTAAAACACAGTAATAGAATTAAAAGGTACAGAAGATCAGTGCAGGCTCTCACCTCGTTGTTGATCGTGGTGCCTAAACCCAAGCTGTTGTTCTTCACTTTAACCTTGATGTGCTCTGTAGCACCCTGTTCACTTTTGCCAAGACCCTAAGAGTAAGTAAGTACATAAGTAAGTTTTATTTATAAAGCACATTTTAAACAACAATAGTCACCCAAAATGCTGTACATACATAAGAATAAAACTGAGACTAAAAATACAGTCAATAAATACAGACTAAGTGTAAGAGATTGTAAGAGAAATACTACTAATATTAATAACTATAACTGAAATTCAAAACGCAAGTTTGAAAAGATATGTTTTTGATATCAAACTGACGAGGTAACTGACGAGGCGCTCCTGATATCTAGGGGTACACTGAAAAAAATGGAATATGTGGGCGGTCAGATTTAAGAAGAAAATATTACGTGTAGTTTACACTGCTCCCTGGAGGACTAGTGGTCAGGCTTCGGCACTCAGTTCGATTCCCAGCACCGGTCCCAAGCCCGGATTAAAAAACAAACAAAAAAAAATGGGGAGGGTCGCATCAGGAAGGGCATCCGGCGTTAAACACTGTGCCAAATCAAACATACACACCAATGATCCGCTGTGGCGACCCCTAACACGAACAGCCGAAAGAAGAAGAACAACAACATTACCTGTAGTTTACATAAAAATATTAAATTTCTCATCAAAACATGATTTCATTCCTTATACTAAATTTAAACAAGTTTCTAATTACTAGATTGAATTACGTAGAGGGAGCATGATGAGATTTCGTGGTATTAACGTAAAGTAATTACATTAAGAACTCTTGCAGGGATGTTGGCACTGACAGGATAAATAACTATAGAATGAAATTAATGTGATTAAAGCTCGCAGTAGAATAGTGCAGCGGTAATGTGGCTGCTGCTGCACACCAGCGACCTGAGTTTGATCCTCAGTTCAGGTGAGAGCGCAGAGAGGTGTGCAAACAAAGTGTGTTAATGTAATCCAACCGATGTACACACTTGAATCAAGTAAATTCAAAGAGCTTTTTTTTTTTTTTCTTTTTTCAGTGTACGCTGTTACTCAGCCGTGGCACAGCAACCGCAAACGCACGGTCACCCTTTAGCCTCAACCGAGACAGTGGAACAGCCAGACGTGACTGATCAGGAGACCTCACAGACCTAGGAGCTGAGTATTGAGAGAGCAGGTCCACGATGTAAGAGGGGGCTAGCCCATTAACAGCTTTAAAAACAAATAAAGGGACCTTAAATTAGATCCTGTACTGAAGAAGAGTTTGCACAAATCAAGAAAAAAGCACAACACTATCACGAGTATGATATCAGGATCACACTGGACCACAGAGGTGACAGTTCTGTCCAGCAGGAGGACCAAGAAGCAGGACAGAGATTCTCTACAGCACAGGTGGCTCAGGGTTTAAGTCGTGACCAAGTGATCAGAAAACCTGAGAACTTAAACCCTTAATTGCTATACTGTGTATTTCAATTGCATCCCATTTCAGTTATAAGTTGCTTTGGGACAAAAACATGAATGATGCAAATGTATAGTCGTAGACTACTGCTGGAAGACATGGCAGTATGATATCAGTGTTTCTATTAACATCATGATAAATTTATCTGAGTTTTGCAGGTATTTTCAGATGTCAATGCTTTTATAACGCTATTTTCACCAGATTTTTTCCCCGAATGTTATATTAAAAAGAATATCTCTACACATGCGTTTTCTCATAATAAGGTTGCACTGTTTGTATTGTAGGCAGAACTAAATATTGAGCTACATTTTTGTCATATTACCTAATCATTCTTCAAACTGTGGAGTTTGATCTACCTAATTAGATCAAACTCCACAGTGCTATGAGAAAAGTCAACAAAATATAGCACCATATTACCTTTTATTAATTGAGCAAAACAGTCTGGGAACAAATGCTAAACCAGGCACAACTTTGGAAGCAGACGGTTACAACAAATGTTTAAGATGTTGACTAAAACATGATTCTCTGGTTAATATGTATGGAGAAAAAACTTTGGAATTTTATATATATATATATACATAAATACGCATACTCAAATACCCTGGGTAGAAACTCAGAGCACTGACACTATTGTCTGAGCTGCTGTTATAGAAAATTAATCACCAACTTCTGACCAGAATGAAAAATTCAACAGCGCTGTAGTATAAATCCTTTTTACAACTGTCCGTGACATAAAACGGAATTTACCTAGAGTTAGAAAATGGAAAAGTATGAAAAGAAAAAGTATAAAAATATAATGTGAGGATTTAAGGATGGGTGGCAATCTGATTTCAGATGCACCAGTTAATTACCTTCCCTTTAGACCAGCCCATTCGCTCCAGCATCTTCTGGCCGAACTTGGAGTCATCATTGCTCCACGTGCTGTTCCTCGGGTCCACAGACCACTTCTGCTTTCGACGAGCTAAACAAATCAACAGCACAAGAAATCAGCTATCTGTCAGTTTATCACTATGAAGTGGTAAACTTACACTGCACTGATTGACCGAGATCAGACTCTGACTGTGCTTGTACTGTATGTGCAATATCTCCCACCATACTATTATTGTTATTATTATTATTGTTGTTGTTGTTGTTATTGTTGTTATTGTTATTATTTCTTGCTTAGAGCACATTAACAATCTTGCACGGTATTTTGTCTGTGTTCAATGTTTACAGTTTATTATTATTTTTACCTTCTCAGACAGTACATTAATATTTACAGTACTGTATGTGCAATATCTCCCACTATGTCACTTGTTGACTGCATACAATGTTTACAATGGTCACAGTTATTATTATTGCTTAGAGCACATTAACATGGGATTAACATGGGATTAACATGGGATTAAAGCAGAATCTGAGAGCGAATAAGCAAAGAGAGCAGATGCCACCACTGTTAGCATACATGCTAACACATGAGCAGAACGTTAGAAAGAGGAAAACTCGTTGATTACAAATAAAGCCACAAATGCCGCTGTACATCATACACCCTTCTCTACAAAGATACAAAAAAGAAAACAATAATATCAACGATATATGAACAATAAAGTATAAACTCACGCTCAGCAAGCATGGACATCTCGGGGTCCTGGAACACATGGGCCGAATCCGAGAAGCTGTCCTTCACGCGCCTGATTAAAAGAACAACATTTTTTGTATTTCTATATATTTCTTTCCGTATTCCGTAATTTTCTATACGGAATGTTTCATTTCTACAATTACATAAACAATTTAGGATATAATTTTTTATACAGCATATTCCTTGTTTCTATATAATTTAGACAGGCTTATTAGACGTTTTAATTTATTGCCAGCTTTTCAACACTAGATGGCGGAAATGAATTATTTTACTTAATGTCTTGTGTAGATTTCCAACTATTTCATGGTCGTATTCCACAAGACTCTCTCGACAGTTCAGTTTATGGCTTCAACATTATTCAAATGCCTACATTATATTTTGTCTATTAACTGGAGCTATAGAGCTTTTATTATTGAACTTTCCATTGGCTTTTAGCTCTTTAGCTCCAAGTCGATATAGAGGCCTGTGTGTTTTTGAGTTACTGAGGTTTGGATTAAACTATATAATAATAAATATAATAATAAATATAATAACTTGGTGGTTGTAATGGTTGTTACAGTATGTACACTATATGGCCAAACGTCTGTGGACACCTAACAATCACACCCCTTTCGTGGTTCTTCCCCAAACTGTTGCCACAAAGTTGAAAACACAATTGTCTAAAATGTCTTCGTATGCTGTAGCATTACTGTTTCCCTTCACTGGAACTAAGGAGCCCAAATCCAGCATAACAGTGCCCTAGTGAGGACATGAAGACTTGGTTTGCCAAAGTTGATGTGGAAGAACTCGAGTGGCCTGCACAGAGCCCTGACCTCAACCTCACTGAACACCTTCAGGATGAACTGGAACACTGATTGAACCCCAGACCTCCTCACCAACATCAGTGTCTGATCTCACTAATGGACTTGTAGCTGAATGAGCACAAATCCCCACAGCCATGCTCCAACATCTAGTGGTTAACCTTCCCAGAATAGTGGAGCTTATTATAACAGCAAAGGAGGATTAAATCTGAATTGGGACGTTCAATAAGTGCATATGGTTGTGATGGTCAGGTGTCCAAAAACTTTTGGTCATATAGTCTATATCAAATCATATATAGCAAAGACATGAACTTTTTCAGCTTGAACTATTGTCCTTGAGAGATAATGTAACTTCCTATGAATCATGAATTACATTAACTGAGGAATGTTCCTTTATTTTGCAGTGGGGAATAACAGAGTTTATGTTGAATTAAATAACACAGTAAAACTGACATATACTATTTTTGTTTATTTTAGTTTTAATATGTTTGGACACATTTTAATGCCTTACATGTTATGATTTTGAAAAATAATAAAGAATCGGAGGGTAATTTAGTTATTCTGCTCTTTATATCTGATTTTAAACATCTAAAATAATTTTTTATGATTTAATTTGGTATGTGTAGAGGGCCAGACACAATAAGAACAGAATTTATGAATCCCACTGGAGACTGCAATGTGTATTTCACAAAAACACAATAGTGAATTTTAATGTTATTCTACATTTCTGTCTTAAGATGTGTACTTGTGTATAATTCACTAATCGTTCTTTGTTCGTGTATCCCTTCCTTTAAAAAAAGCCAGAAAGGATGGAGTGCCAAGTTTTGTATGTATATCTGGTACTACAAATATATTTTAGCTGTAACCTTGAGTCCTATACCCATTATAGTAGGCTTGAGAGAGAAATGTGTAATGATAAGATTTATTTGCCTTGTGTCGAGAAAATCTTAAATAATCAGTAAAGAGCAAAAGGTTTATTTAAGACCAATCAAATTTAAAATAGAATTGCTGAGCGCTGCAACAAACAGTCACAAACTAATATGTGTATTCAAATGTTATATGATGATAGAAGTTGAGTATATAGTAATGTTCCTTTTATACGGATACATTTTCATCAAACAAGCATTATAACATCTTCATACCTCAAAACATTACATATGAAAATTAGTTTTTTTTTCTGTATTTAATTTGATTTCCCCCCAATCCCAGCAAAAACACTTGGTCAGCTGAAGGTTAAAAAGTTAATCAGCTGTGACACAATGTGTGTGTGTGTGTGTGTGTGTGTGCTGAGAAAGACAAACAAGAAAGAAAAAATGGATTTTTGATGGCTCACTGCAACCTACTGTCACACCCACTCTCCACTGACTCTGAAGAATATGACTAAAAGTTCACCAAAAGGTCACCATCAGCAGTCAGCATTTGGAGCAATTCCGGTAAACTGATTCTGTGTGCTGTCTTTGCAAATGTTAAGGAGAGGTTTTGCAATCACATATTTTAGCATGCCTCTTAAATGTCTAAAGCAAGCGTTCTATGGATTATGTACAACCTAAACATCTTGACTATACTTAATAGGAAAATGACCACATGCTGAAATTAAGCTTGTGTACTGAACATAAAGTCATCTAAAAGAACATCTTTATATGATGGTGGAGGATGGTTACATAGGGTTCCCATAGCAACAGGACACCATGTAAAAAATCAGCTGCACCACAGAGTGTTTTGGCATTTCCCACTCAGACTAATCATGGGACTGAGCCAGTTAGCTCACTGCATGCCCAGCTTCTGTGTAATAGGCCTACTGTAGTCTCTACCTCTCCTACTGGCTGAACAGAGGGTGTGTGCATCTTGCGTAACACTTCATACTAAACCAGGAAGCACTTGGGAAATATAATAGCTTGGTATTTTAGGTTTAATTCCAGTCATCCATCCATTACTCCTGTCCTTGTCCCAGACAAGGAGAAGACTTTTCTGACTCTACAAAGCAGATCTATGAAAATCAGCATGGCTACTAGAAGGGTAGTTATTTCAATCATGATTTGGCATAACAAAAGTAAAAAAAAAAAAAAAAAAAACATGCACAGAAAGTCATCTAAAGAAACATGAGTGCCTGATGTGAGTGTTTATCACTTTCACATATGTTGATTGATCAAACTGGTTTTACACTGTTACAGAATTTAATAGAGTATATGAAACATGCTGTCTGGCATGATTTAAAAATAGACACATTAGTTTCTAATGACTGAGCTCTGAATTCACTCTGAGGTCAAGGAGAGAGCAATCTTCCACACATAATACTTGTATTTAAAAAAAATGATAATTAAAAAGCTTAGAAATGAAAAGAATGAAACTTCATGTTCAAAATATAATGCTGTAAAACATGCTTATTACAGAACATGTGTAACATTATGTAACAGAAAAGGGAAAAAAACATTTCTGCCTGTTTACACATCTAACTAGAGTGTTTCTGTTCAAATAATATGCACCATGGACAATATTGTATTGAGGAATTTTTAATGTAAAAAAGCTGTTAATAACTATAGCACTTGAAATGTTCTGACGACATCTGATTATGTCTCCAAAAATTAGAACTTTTAAATACTGTTAAACGGTTAAAGCTTATTGTTATATAGAACAGAGACATGATAAATATTACAATATGACAGCAATAAGTTAATATTATTACTGTTAATATATTTTAATGTGCACTTTTTCTTGGGAAAAAAAAGTCATGTTCAGCATTTTGAACACGTCTTGGCTAAATTAGTCTCGATCACAGTGCCGCCATCACGTAACACTCGACACAAACAAGACTATTTGCCTTTATTTATCACAGTCATGTGTTGCACTGCACTTGGACGAGATTATTTAAGACTATTTGCCTGCCTTATCTTGCTCACATTACACATGCTGCAGACGTTCTCTGGGTGCTGTGCCAAGTGGCCTGACTGTCTGGCGTGCAGGGAATAACTACTGCGTTCTCACTTTTCCAGTAACTCAGAAAACAGAAGTCATCAGTTGCAACTCAACACAAATGATGTTGCTGTTTGAAACATTCTGTACTTTATTGGGACCAGCAATGTCTTGTACATAAAACATGCACCCTGCTGTGTAAGACAATACAAGAGACTTTTCTCAGGTGGCAGGTTTGTAGCACACTTAGGAACCACAACAGGAGTGTAATCTGGGAGCCTGTGTTAATCCTGGATATCATGATTGGGAAAAAGGGTTTAAATCTATATACTGTAGATAAGAATATTATGTAACCTAGCAGTCATTTGAACAGACGTAGTGCAAATGAAAGCACAATCACACAATTAGTCCTTGATCTTGGCAACAATAACATTACACCTATATACACATATCCTGTTCGAGCCTAAAACGAGCATATGCTGCTTTCGCCTGCCTAAACCTTATGCAAATGTTAGCTTTTTATTTCATTAACAGATTTATGCAAAACCTGTCCAACATCTTTATGCACAAAGTTAATGCATGAATTCAGGCTCAAAATGAAATTTTATCAAGTTTATTAGTATGCTTCTTAAAATAACACCTACTATTAAACTAAATTATAGAATTTAGTTTAATGAAGAGAATTAATTTAGTTTAATGAAGACAACAGATATAAAAAAAAAAAAAAGGGGCAAACAGACATTGAGTCATAAAATGTCTTTATTATTGCTGTTGTTGCAATCAGTGTATGGTTTGTGAACGTTAACACCAAAGCTCTAGCACCCGTTTCTCATCAGTAGTATTGAGATTTCGAACTGAAGCTTTATTGTTCTTGAAATATCTCTTGAAAAATAATCTAGCAGCAACTCAGGAGACTGTCACTCATCAAGAAATTCAAAGCAGTTGCTGAAATTTGCAAATATGACGAGTCAAGACATAACCAACTCATTCCAGCATAACTGAGGAAAAATGATTTGATCACAGACATTTTATGATCACAAAATGTGTTGCTAAGTAAAGAGGCTGCCCTAACATTTTAAATACAAAAAGGTATGATTGACATGGCAAGCTCATATAGAAAACATAAAAGATAAGTGTTTATATGGAAAACAGTGTCCATATCATTTAAAAAAAAAATACAAACACATTAAGTAGCTATTGGAGCAAGAGATCAAAAAAAAAAGAAGCTCATTTGCTTGTAAGGAAAGAAAAGCTAAATAAATAGATAAATAGTGCACAAGAGGTGGAGGAAAGGAAAAAAAAGAAAATTCTACTATTACTTATGCTGGCCCCTGCTTCCATTTTACATACATACACACACGTATACACGCATGCATGAGCATGCATACATGCATACAATCACACACACACACACACACACACACACACACACACACAGAGCATTCTAACGGTAGCTCAGTGGTTAAGTCTTGGGACTATTGATGGTAAGAGTGTGCGTTCAAACCCCAGCACTGCCAATCTGCCTCTGCAGGGCCCTTGAGCAAGGCCCTTAACCCTCAACTGCTCAGTTGTATAAAAAGAGATAAGTGTAATGTCCTTTCATTTCTGTATGTCGCTCTGGATAAGGGCATCTGCCAAATGCAAATGCAGTACATTTATATTCTTAGGCATGTAGCCATAACTTTTACATGTACACTGAACAGGCTAGACATAGCGATTTTATTGTGATGGGAAACCTATTGAAAATTAATTAAACAATATACAGTAATTAACTTATTTGTATTTTTTTAAGTAAGTAACTTCTTTTGGTGGTAATCTGTTATCAGATAGTTAAGCTAACATTTTCTAGTATTCATCATTGCTAACACTTGTTTGCTTTTCATTTCACGAAGCAGATTAACATGTTGATATTACAACAAGTTGATATTACTGATGTAGTCCATAAATCCATTACTTATCAGAAAGGGCAGTGTTATTAATATGATAATGTTTCCATTAAAAAGTTTAAAGCACCCTCTATTTGCTAATAATGTTATCTAATAAAATACACTTAGCTAGATTTTGCCTAGCTAGCGATTTTGGTGTTGTTCGCTATAAAAATTTGCGACATCTGACAATGTCTTGTGTTGATTTATCCATTTGTATTCTTTACTGCATGGTTAACGATTAGCTTGCAGGACATTATTTGTTCGGTTGGTCATAAGTTAAAGTTTCCTGCTTTCTTATTTAACTCATAGTAGACATTTCTCAGTTAAAAGTAGCCTAACACACTGTTGTCTTCAGACCCACCAAACTGTTGTTAATGATTGGTAACTTTCCTAATAGCAGGTTTTTGTCATTAAATCGAGGTAAATCGTTTAAGCAGTGCAACAACTTTTTGCTCTATAACTGGGGTAACCTTGGGTAGCAATTTACACTCTAAGCCAGCCCTTAGCCCCACCACTGAACATCCGCCATTGGCTTTAATATTTCCTTTACTAATTAAAGGAAATCAAGCTTCTTAGCTTCCGTGATAGTAGAGCCCAAAGCTAACCAATGTCTAATTTTTTTCATTTTTACTATTACATCACTTCAAAATAATAAAATGTAAATAAAAAGATATTTGGGGGGAAGTACATGTTCTGGGCACTCAAGAATTGACAGTCGCCATTAATATGAGCGATATATCTCTTATGTACATCTCTGTATATGTTTTCCTCCATATAATCCAGGCACAGAAGAGACAGAGAGCAAGTAATTATTTACAGACCAGGGATCTCTGTTCTCCATGGCTGTCAGTCTTTAGAATATGTATATACAAGCTCCTATTTCTTAGACTTGATTCAGTTGGCTTGGGCAAATTGGGACTCTGAACCAATGAAGTTGAGCATCGTCTGAACCAACTCCGGCAGGTCGTAGTCATGCTTCCAGCTCCAGTCATTGCGCGCATTAGAGTCATCAAAGTTCATGGGCCAACTGTCAGCTATACGAGGAAATCACACATCAAGAACATTAATATATCTTGATCCCTCAGACGACAAAGAACTTAATAATGGTAAGAACTCAACTCAAGCTTCACACTTGAATGAAATACTGTGTAAAGTAGGGGTATGTTGGCCAGCTTGACTCTTACCTATTGCCTGCCGTACAGGGTCAATTTTGTATGTGACTTGCAGGTCAGGCAGCTGTTTCTGGACCTCCTGCACCAGTTCATCAGGAGTGAAGCTCATGGCGTTGATGTTGTAAGTGCGCATGGACAGCGTCTCAGCTGGGGCTTCCATGATCTCGAGCGTAGCCCGCAAACAGTCGTCAATGTACATCATAGGAAGTCGCGTGTCCGGCTTCAAATTGCACTCAAACTTGCCAGTTTTGACAGCATCATGGAATATCTGCACAGCATAATCTGAAGAACAAAGACAGACTAAGACTTAGGATGATTTAAAATTTTATGCCACCATACATTCTCTACCAGTTGCACAATGGAATTCCCATCACTGATAATGGTACTCTGCAAATATGAGGATGCATATGTAGTGTGAAGTATAGGCTAAATGCTTGGGCTGATATTTTATCAACACAGCTAAAAATACTTGAATAGCACTGTGTGAGACACACATCACATGAGCCATAAGCATGAGCCTAAAGCACACATATAGTGCAGAATTAACTGGCGGTGTAAACTTCAGAACTCCATGTGATATGATTTCAATTCTGATTCATGAGGCAACAATTCAATATTTAATGATACCACTGAATCTGCTTTGATACAATACAATATGATTCAATCTAGTGGCCTCCAGTGAACATGTGGCGAACTTTGTTCAGAGTAGGCCTAAGGTTATTTCGTAGAGGACCTTGTAAATTAGCCTAATAAAGTATTTACACATCAGTTTAAAAATATGAATTCTTTTTTACACAATAGTTATTTGTCTTTTTTGATAATGATTGATTTATTATTGTTGCATTGATTAATTTCAATTGTTGCCTTTTTAAATGGACACATTGATCCAAATCATCAGATTGTAACACTTCTAGTTGCGACTGAGGCTACAGTACCTGTCGTACCACCACCAGGCTGGGAATCTGCAGAGATGATACCAGGGTACCGGAGACAGCGGAAGTCAAGACCATACCGGTGATGGTAGTACTATGGATGAAAGAAGGAATGGTTGAGAAGAAATTAAGGTTGACTGTAAGCAATATTCTGAGTGATGGCGACCAGGTGAATATAGACCACATGTGCCTTACCTCGCCCATTAGCTCAGCATGGACCTTGGAGACACCATAAATGGTACGAGGTCGTTGCACACAAAGATCAGGAGTCGGGTTACGGGGAGAAGTTGGGCCGAAGGCACCAATCGTGCTGGGAACAAACAGTCGAAGCCCATGCTCTGCAGCAATGTCCAGGATGTTGTGAAGACCTGAGAACATAGACAACGGTTAACTGCACATGCCACTTAGCAAGACACATTAACACTGATTATACTGAATGATATAAATGATTAAGTGAAGTTCCGTTCATGCAGTCATACCAGTTATGTTGACAGCCCGGGCCAGGGCCACGTTAGCTTCCCCAACAGCGCTGAGAAGAGCACTGTAATGCACCAACCAGGTGATCCGGTTGTTGACAACAATCTCTCGCAAGTTCTTATAGTCCAAAATGTCAGAGTAGATAAAGGGGCCTGTATAGAGGTCAAAAAATATACCACTTCCATAATCAGAACTCATGTCTTCTTGTTTTATGCTGAGCAATCACACAACTTTTAATAATGCAGAAGCCAGTGTAGCAAATTATCCAAATTGCCTTTCTGACCATACACACAACTCTCAGAAGAACAGAGGCACGAGTTTGAATGGTAGGCCTTATGCAGTACTTAAATACAGCTATAAACATACATACCTGTAGTACAGGTGTATAATTGTTATTAAAATATATTTTCAGTATTTTCAAAGATATGGACAGTCCTACTAACAAGAACTGCTACAAAGGCTGCTTTGTTTGTACTGGTAACCATAGAAAGGCGGTGAAAGACCTGCTCTCCGAGCTTTGAGAAACTAGGATACTACGGTTACATGAGAGAAAGAAACCACCGACAGCACTCACCACTGTGAAAGACATGGGTGGGAGGTTTCCTGATATCTGAAAGGATCACATTGTTCTTTCCATACCTCTTCCTGTTAATCAAAATCAAACTTCAGGTTAACTTTTCCAGAGAACCCAAAACTGAGAAGAATGTTATATATTGATCAGGAGAATTATACACCTGTTACTGACAAAGCCAGCATGCATATCCATCCTTACCTCAACAATTTGGCAAGCCCAACACCTAGTTGCCCAAGGCCACCTGCAAGGAAATGAAAAAGCAGAACACTCAAATAACACTGAAAGTTGTAAAGGGCACCAGTTGTGCAATTCCTGAAGAGAAACTGATTTCCAAACAACGTGTTTGATCATCAGCCATGAAATCAGGCAATGGCAAATATTGTGGATGTTAATCATACCTGTGATAAGGACCTTTGGATGATCTGTTTCAGAAAAGGACACAGAGTGAAAGCTGGCATCTGATGCATTGCTCACTTGTCGGGGGGAGAAGCTGACATGGCGCACAGCCACTGCTGAAACCTGACAGCCACAACCAGGGGCCAGAAGGGCTTTCTTAGCCACCTTAGTCAAGGCACGGACCACTGGCATCTTCAGTTACCTATGAATAAATTATTGTTAAAAAATAAGTGGTTACTGCCAAATTACTTTGCTAAAATTCAAGGAAAGTCCTGCTAAAAAATTTCAGTTGTTTGTCCAACTGCCAAAGCACAAGCTGCTAGACCATCTTTACCAGCTGGTTATTTTTCTAGCTTCCTTATAACTTGAATAAACTTGACAATAAATGTTTGAGATTTTCTTTAAAATAGCTTGACTATAATGCCAAGCTATTTTTTTAGTAGTGGTTTCCTTTGTACCAGGAATTATAAGTTGTCACAGTTACAAAACCAGCTCAGCCTGAGTTTTGGCAGCTGGTATCTGATCAGACCAAGCTGAATTTTTCAGCAGGTTGTATAAACAAAATTAATAAACTGCAGATATAAAGTCAAACAGAGAGAACTCGATATGACAGATATCCTATGGTGAAACCTTATCTCTAGCAGTTTGGCAGTTGAGGGCTGAGTGGTGGGCTGGCTGAGTATTTATACTGCCCTGCCTTCGCAAGTGACCAATCAGCACGCAAGAAGGATGTGCGTGTGAGGCAATGCACATGACGCCAAGTGTTCGACTCTTGTCACGTGTGATGTGGCAATGACTTAAATATTTGCTTAGCGACAGATGTTACAGAAACCTTATAATTCCAACACATAAGTATAACCTATTATTCATTAATTAAAAAAAAAAAAATTATGAGTTTGTGTTGCATTGTGTTTTCTGTCTCATTGACCTTAGTAATTACAATCTTTAGGAGCAATTTAAGAGCTTGTAAAAAAAAAAAAAAAAAAAAAAGTGATCACCAATACTCAAACCCTAGAATGAAAACCACCCTTCATCTAAATAGAGAAAATAGAAGCATGCATGTGGAAACTAATTCTGCACGATTATGGAAATTATATACATTAATTTCCTGCAGAGAAAACACCTGCAGAGACAAATTACATTTTGGCAGAGGGCTATGACTTAAATAATGCAAACAGCCAAATATAATCATGTAATAATCATGTAACATGATTATAACTACTGCATTTTTAAGTCCATTTACAACATAACAGGGTGTCATCTTCATCCTCATTCCACTCACTCTAGGTTACACCCACACGCTATTTAATTCTACAGCAATCAATACTCCATGAGCTGTTTTTGTTTATTGCTTCTGTTCCTGAAAGCACAGGCACACAGAGAGAGTGAGAGACAGAGAGAGAGACAGAGTGAGAGAGTGAGAGACAGAGAGAGAGAGAGAGAGAGAGAGAGAGAGACAGAGTGTAGCAATCAGGCATGCATGTCAAAATAGGACACAGCCACAGATATATATATATATATATATATATATATATATATATATATATGTGTGTGTGTGTGTGTGTGTGTGTGTGTGTGTGTGTGTGTGTGTAAATCTCCGTAAAACTGTACGTATGAGTACGTTTCTCATCTTATATATATATATATATATATATATATGTGTGTGTGTGTGTGTGTGTGTGTGTAAATCTCCGTAAAACTGTACGTATGAGTACGTTTCTCATCTTATATATATATATATATATATATATATATATATACACACACACACATATACACATACATATATAGTTTTGACTGATGTTTCAGTGAGCTGAGTGCGTGCTGTCTTGTGGAAAGAGGAAAGGACGACTCTCAGCTCAGCAGGAGGATTAAAACACACGACTGCGGCATGCAGTTAAGGCTAAGCTAACGCTTACAGTGTCGCTAATACAGCGGGCTGCTGTTCGTAGCGGCGGATATTAGCAAACATGAGCAGTAAAAATAACCAGTAAAGAGTAAGCTGAAATAAGACAGGCAGGCAAATCAAGAAACAGCAATCATGTTAATAATATATCACATCATTTCAAGCAATTCAGCCCAGACTGAATCGGAAGCAATTCATTCATATGTAGTATTTCCTGATTTATGATCTATAAGCCTATAGTTAAAAAAAAAAAAAAGCTGATTTCTACAAATAGTATTTTGCTTACCAATAAGCTAGTTTGAATGATAATGTGTGTCTGGATTGCTGGCAGTGTAAGATGCTTCCCCACGCTGCTCTTTAACAGGGCTTCACGGTTGCATCAGCTCCTGAGAGGAGGTTATATATATATGTGTCTGTAGATCAGCCGCCAGCTGGCTTCACGAGCAGCCGGTCTCCGCTCTGATTGGTCGCCCAGCGAAGGCGCGGTCTTCCCTCCTGACCACACCCACTTGACGTCACTGAAATGTATGCGCGCGTGCCTGCTGCGGGGCCCAGCGAGCAACGTGGTGCCACATGTTCTTACACAATTGTTCATTTTGGTGAGTTTCACATTCACAGAGTGAAATGGTCTGACTCCAAACCATTTTTTTTTACTTTAAAAACGATTTCAAGCATTATTCTAAAGCTTTACACAAAAAAAGGCGATTAGAGCTTATAACATTGTAAGCAAATATGATATTATTACATAAGTGAGACTCCTTTCCTCTTTATTTTATGTTCCTCTTTGTTTTATTTGTTTTATTGTATTGTATTCTGGCACCTGTTACTATGTCTTTTTTTCCTCCTTACATTATAATGAATATTTTTCATTGTATTTTTCTTGTATATGGCATTAATAAAAAATAAATAAATAAATAAAAAAACATGGTGCCTCATGTTGACTCAGCATTCTGCCACTGAATACATGACTATGAATCTGCTTCCTTAAGAGGAGGGAAGGAAAGAAATTTCAACAAAGAGAGTTAAAACCCAGAAGAACTAATTGCTTCTTAAATCTAACATGCTTCATCTTATGTGTGGTTATTATTGGTGGATTGTTTTCTACCTGTAAACTGTTAACCAGAGTTGTATGTAATGAAATGACAAAAAAAAAGGGAAAGGAAAAAAGTAAGTGAAGGCAGTGGATGTTTAATCTATGAAATGGAAATTCTGCAGTAAAAATGTGACATTTCTGTATCCTCCCTATTCTTAACCCATCAAAGTGATAAAAATACAAATATTATGAAGTTAAATCTTGACTAGGAGTGATTAGTAGTGGTTAAAATTCACCTTCACAGACCTGTGTATGCTATGAATCTGAAGAAGCACGAGAAGAATCAGAGAGACAGGCCTAAGAATAAAAGCGAAAGAAAATGAAGAAAGTAGCCTATTGTAGTACACCTGCTATATGGACAACAGTTAAGACAACACAAAAGGCTGTATTCTGTGTTCTGCTTCATTCACCTGATATAATCTAACAGTGTGTGGTCAGAAGCTTTTATCTGAGTGAAGTGGGGAGAGCTAACCTCACTGAAACTGGACCGTTGAAAATTTGAAAAAGACCAGGCGATGTTTTTTTCCAATCTTCAACTGCCCAGTTTAGGCAAACCTGTACCCTCAGATCCCTGTTCTTTGCTGATGGAAGTGAAACCCAATGTAGTCTTCTGCTGTTGTAGTCCATCTGCCTCAAGGTTTAATGTCATCTCATTCTGAGATGCTTTTCTGCACACTATGGTTGTAAAAGGTGGTTTTTTGAGTTACTGTAGCCTTCCTGTCAGTTCAAACCAGTCATGGCTGTTCTTCTTTGATCGTATTTCTGCCCACAGAACTGCCACCCGCAGAACTTTCCCCTCACACTATTCTATGTCAACTCTGTCGATTGTTGTGCATGAAAATCTCAAAGTCACTGAGATCACATTTTTCCACATTCTGATGTTTGATGTGCTGCCATATGATTGGCCGATTGGATAATTGCATCAATGAGCAGGTGTGCAGATGTTCCTAATAAAGTGGCCAGAGAGTGTATATGATCTACACTAAGCGAACGTCTACAAGAGGTCACTGGTCGCTGGTTAAAACACTATAATACTTATATTAATCAAAGGATTTTGTATGTTAATGGCTTCTTAATGTATACTATATTGTTACAGATCTGAAAATTATGAAACAGGCTTATTTAGGGAAGAAACAAGGCACACAGGAGGCATGATCTGAGGGCTTACTATTGATTACTGCTTGAAGTCAAAAACTTAGTGGTAGCTTTTTGAACCTGCTCATATTAAACAGGCTACGTGTCAGCTCAAGTTCTAAAAAAATCAGTCTCTAGTACATGGAGGAGTAGTCAGAACTGCCAAAGTGAATGAGTGCCTTTGACACGGTGGAGACTGCCTCATGAACGATGAGATACGTGAGCACACATACCCCTCAAATGGTTCCTCGCACTGCTCGCTCCCCTCCCCCAGGGAAAAGCTGACTGCTTCTCCTAAACTGAGCACTTCTTCCCCCTTCTTCTAGGAGGAAGTGCAAGCTGAAACGTACACATCGATATCTTAAAGTGGTTCATTTAAAGGAAAGGGTACAATCAACAATATCATATATAAAAAGAATGAAGTCAACTTTAAATAAAAAGAGCCAACTTTAAAAAGAATGAAGTCAACTTTATATAAAAAGAGTCAACTTTAAAAATAATCAAGTCAACTTAAAATAAAAAGAGTCAACTGTGAATGAATAGTCAACTTTATACAAAAAGAGTCAACTTTAAAAATAATCAAGTGAACTTTAAAAATAAAAAGAGTCAACTTTAAATAAAAAGAAGGGTCATTTCAGCATTTGAATCTCTGTCTCTTTGACATTTTAATGAATAAAACATAGATAGTTTACAAATACATAAAGCCAGCTGCATGATCAATTTCTACATATTCTTTGTCAATAAAAACGCTCAATATTTGATATTATATTTTCTTTTTATATATTAAAAATCCCTTCAAAAGTTGCAAACACAGTAAAATGGCATGTCCCTGAGCTTAGTCAATGGATAACAACTAACAGCTTTTCTCTTAAAAGGAATTAATATTTAAAAAATGAAAACACTGTTTAAAAATGTAAGTTTTAATTTTACACATACAGTGATTAGAAATCATATTTTAATGCATAAATAGTGCAAAAAATATCATTTTAAACTTGTCCTCAACTTCCTGTCAACCCTATTATAATGGGGAAAAACTGCAGGAAGTGGTAATCTATTGATTTAAGTCACATAACTTTAAGGCACTGACTTCATTTCATTTCATAGGAGCATGCAAAGGATGATAAATTCACTTTTTGTCTTTTTTAAACATGTTTTTGTACATTTGACACATGGGGACAAACAGAACTCATCAACCCTACAATAAAATATTTGTAAAATTAAAAACATATGAAAATGTTATTAAAATCTTTGTTAAGTACATGGGCTGCCTGACCATGTGCTTCACCGCATTGCAGATTTAACATGCAAATCATCAACCCTGTTATCGTCGACCCAGTTAGTGCTCTTTTGTAACAGGGTTGACACTATTGCATTGAAGCCATGGCTGGCACACCAAAAAAAAACTACGTTTATTCACAGTAAATTAAGAAAATAAATTCACAATTGCATTCTATTCAAACAGTTAAACAACATGTGCATTTAATTTAATTTAATTTCAACATTTGTTTCCAACATTTAATTTCAACATTTAATTCATTTAATTTCAACATTTGCATTTAATTTCAGAGTCTATAGATTTCAATGGTATGGCACCAGTCACAGCAGCAGAGAGGCAGAGACAATACATAGGATATGGAGAAAAAGAGGAAGAAATGGAGGCAGGTCTAAAGGGAAAAAGAAGTACATTTTTGAACTGAGTGAGAGACAGCAGAGACTAAAATGCAGAAGATGGAGAGCTACCCAGCAGAAGTGTCTTATGAAAGTGTCTTACTTCATCTGCAACAGAGAGACCCCATTTAACGCAAGTTCAGGCAGGGCATTGAAGCTCAGAATCTGAGCAGTACTTTGAGGAGATTTCTTAAACAAATGCATATAGTGCAACAATGAACTCACAGTCTGTGCCTTTAAGAAAGTATTAGGTGATGTTATTCTCATTTTTTTGAAGGTCAGAACCTTTTAAACTGAGATCCATTTCTAAATATTTTAAAACAGTACAATATCATATCAGAATAAACTAAAAAGAAAATTAAAAGACTACTTCATTTAATGCCATATAGCCCAATGCTGAAATGACCCACAGTCAACTTTAAATAAAAACAGTCAACTTTAAATAAAAGCTGCCAAAAAGAAATAAAATAAATAAATAAGAGAGCGCTCTCTTTCTGTGAAGTTAGAAGCTAAATGCTAAAGCTAACTCTTAAGGCACTATGGGAGTGCAGCTGAGAAACAGCAAATGCCTGAACAAACATGGCTGCCATTAGCCTTGGGCCTAGCATAGGATCTATAGTGAATTATAACGTGATTAGGTTATAATCTTCACTAAATACATGACTGGATACAGTTATCGTAAATATTATTGAAATATGGTAAAGGGATAATGTGTGAATCAGGTTACTGTTCTGTACTTGACATTTAAAAGCTAAGTTTGTAGCAATGCTAAATGCTATTAGAGTATATGTGGAAAATGCAGAGCGTAAACGGTCATTAAAAGCAATAGCGATCTCATTTAGTCCATTAAACACTCTGATATAAACATGTAGCTCCATGTTATCTTTGTAATTTGTGTCTAAATATGTATTTATAAGCAAATTAGTATGGAAACTATGCTAAGCACTAACTAGCTACAACAGCTAAGCTAGCTGACGCCATTGAATGTTGGCCAGTATGAATTAGCCCTTAGTGCTGTCCCTGTACCCAAAGACACATGTAGCAGTATAAAATAGTTAATTTAGTTGTATTTAATTTATTGTGGCTTATTAATGTAACGTCTGCTAGCTGCGCTGAGTCGTCACTCAGGTTCCGACATATTAGGACTGTGTCTGTTCCCCGAGCTAAACAAAAATGTAGAAATACCCAGAAAGTTTGTTTTAGCAACCTAATTAACATAAAATTAAATCAAACCGAATGCACAGCCAGCACCTTTGATCTGAAGCTAGGACTGTTGAATATTAGATCTCTTACATCTAAAGCGCTTTTTATTAATGAAACTGTTACTGATCAGAAGTTTAATTTACTGTGTTTAAGAGAAACATGGTTTAAACCAAATGAGTATGTAGCATTAAATGAAGCTAGTCCTCATGGATACAGTTATATACATCAGCCCCATCTAATTGGCAGAGCAGAAGGTGTCGTAGTTATTTATAAAAACACAAAAAACCTAGTCATAAATTCAATGGGTTTGAGGTTCTTTATACTAACATAACATACGTAGCCACAAAAAATAAATCAACCCAGATGATTCTGCTAATTATTATTTACACGCCCAGGGCCATATTCTGAATTCCTTTGTGAATTTGTGGATTTTATCTGATTGTTTCTTTAGACAAAGCATTAACTGTTGGAGACTTTAATATTAATTTTGATAATCCAAAAGACCCTCTGAGAACAGCGGCTGTGTCCATTCTTGATTCAGTAGGGGTTAATCAGAATGTAATAGGACCCACTCATAGTGGTGGTCACACTCTCAATTTAATACCAACATTCAGATTAAATATAGAAAATATAGTCACATTTCCACAGTCTGAAGCTATTTCAGACTATTATCTCATCTCATTTAAAATGTATCTTAATCATAATATATGCAGCTTGCCACATCACCATGTCAAACGTACCTTCACGTCAGCAACTGCACAGAGTTTTATCAGTAATCTCCCAGATTTATCAACCATGATTGGATCACCATCTGATCCCGAAGAACTTGACCAGGCAACTGAATGCTTAGAATCAAAGTTCTGCCACACACTAGATAAAGTAGCTCCACTTAAAAGAAAAATAATTAGAGAGGAAAAAGCTAGCACCCTGGTATAATGATCACACACGCACCTTAAAACAGACCACTCGAAAACTAGAACGTAAATCAAACTAAATTGCTAGCATTTCAAACAGCATGGAAGGAGAGCCTTTTGAGCTATAGAAAAGCTCTTAGTGGTGCTAGATCAATGTATCTCTCCACCTCAATTGAAGATAATAAATGTAATCCTAGATTTTTATTTAATACTGTAGCAAAATTGACTAGGAATAAGACCAATCATTATATAGCTGTGATGACTTCATGAATTTTTTTCAGTGGTAAAATTGAAAATATCAGGCACAAAATTCAGACTATTCATTTAAAACAGGACAGTTTTATAACCACCCCTGTAGATAATAATATAACAATATCAGATCACCACAGTTCACCACAACACTCTATGCCTGTGAACCCTCCAGACCTGCTCTTTAACCTAAGAAAAAACTAATCACAAAAGGCTTGACTAAACAAATATGTTTTCAGCCTAGACTTAAACACTGAGACTGTGTCTGTCCCCCCAAATGATCCTGACCCCTTCTGCTCTCTGAACCTGCCTGATCCATCCTGCTGCCATATTTCTGGTTGGAGTTCTCATCGGTTGAGTTCGCTCGATGCTGCTGGGGGTGGCCCCACATGGATGGCCTGAAGATCAGTGGGATTGCTGGTGATGGTGGCACTTGGGGACTGTGGTGATGGCTTGGAGATCTCATATGGGGAGTTGTACTATGATGGCTTGGGACTGCGATTGCTGTGGTGGCTTTGGGGATGCGGTTGCCACGAGCAGCTTTGTACTCAAGACTCCATCAGTGGACAGTGGATAGGTTTAACAAACTGGACTGTAGTACATAGTTATAGAAGGGATTTATTTATGACTGCACTATCTGTTAGCACCCAGAGGATGGGTTCCCTTTTGAGCCTGGTTCCTCATAACGTCTTAGGGAGTTTTTCCTTGCCACCATCGCCGCTGGCTTGCTCATTAGTGATAAATTCACATATTTACAATTTATTTTTGTTTAACTTAATTTGAATCGATTTATTTCTGTAAAGCTGCTTTGTGCCAATATCCATTGTTAAAAGTGCTGTACAAATAAAATTGAATTGAATTAATGTTAATATAATGCCAGTGGTATTGTAGCGAGTTGTCTAAATTCAGAATAATTATGTACATGTTTACACACTGTGTTTAATAATGGATTGTATCTTTGCATTATAAGATCATTAAAAGTCATAGTGCTGATAATATGGACATGATCGTGTGTTTTTCTCCTCACAGGGAGCTGTACGGAAGTGATCAACTCCCTGTGTATCACCTGATTTCTTCGACTGTCTTTCCATCCTGATTAGAAGGTGTGAGAACTTCAGGAATCACATCTCTTTTCAGGAACACCACTCAGCAGACCTAAGGGGACAGTGACACTGACCTGGATGGAGTAGAAGGGGGTAAAGTGTGCAGAGCTACATATTGATAGCAGCCAGTATCTTGAGAAATTACATTTTAGAAAGTGTTTGCAATTGTGTGTGTGCGTAACTGCGTAAAAACCTGATAATGATGTCTGTATAAAATATCTGTGCTTCATACTGTATATTCATGAAAAAAAGTCTTTATATAAAGCCTTGACACTCAAAGTAACATCACATATCTTTCTTTTTCCCCTAATGTAGATCATCATGAAGAGGACAGACCCCTGACCCTTTGCGTTCCTTACACCACCAATAAACTACACATTTTAAGATGTATTTTATTAATCAGTAAATAATTAATAAAATTGTTGAATGCAATATGCAATTGTGTATTTATTACAAGTTGATTTATATTTAAATAAAACAATCAGAAAGTATGTAAACAATAGCTGAACACTATTGCATGCTGTATGAGGGCGTAGCCTTATACAGTATGAGATTATACGTTATTGCACGCTGTAGGAGGGCATAGGCTTATACAGTATGGGATTATACGTTATTGCACGCTGTAGGAGGGCATAGGCTTATACAGTATGGGATTATACGTTATTGCACGCTGTAGGAGGGCATAGGCTTATACAGTGTGAGATTATACATTATTGCATGCTGTACGAGGGCATAGGCTTATACAGTATGGGATTACACGTTATTGCACGCTGTACGAGGGCATAGGCTTATACAGTGTGGGATTATACGTTATTGCACGCTGTAGGAGGGTACAGGCTTATACAGTATGGGATTATACGTTATTGCACGCTGTAGGAGGGTACAGGTTTATACAGTATGGGATTATACGTTATTGCACGCTGTAGGAGGGTACAGGTTTATACAGTATGGGATTATACGCTATTGCACGCTGTAGGAGGGTACAGGTTTATACAGTATGGGATTATACGTTATTGCACGCTGTAGGAGGGTACAGGCTTGTACAGTATGGGATTATACGTTATTGCACACTGTAAAAGGGTACAGGTTTATACAGTATGGGATTATACGTTATTGCATGCTGTACGAGGGCATAGGCTTATACAGTATGGGATTATACGTTATTGCACGCTGTACGAGGGCATAGGCTTATACAGTATGGAATTATACGTTATTGCACGCTGTACGAGGGCATAGGCTTATACAGTATGGGATTATACGTTATTGCACGCTGTACGAGGGCATAGGCTTATACAGTATGGGATTATACATTATTGCATGCTGTACGAGGGCATAGGCTTATACAGTATGGGATTACACGTTATTGCACGCTGTACGAGGGCATAGGCTTATACAGTATGGGATTATACGTTATTGCACGCTGTAGGAGGGCATAGGCTTATACAGTGTGAGATTATACGTTATTGCACGCTGTAGGAGGGCATAGGCTTATACAGTATGGGATTACACGTTATTGCACGCTGTACGAGGGCATAGGCTTATACAGTATGGGATTATACGTTATTGCACGCTGTAGGAGGGTACAGGTTTATACAGTATGGGATTATACGTTATTGCACGCTGTAGGAGGGTACAGGTTTATACAGTATGGGATTATACGTTATTGCACGCTGTAGGATGGTACAGGTTTATACAGTATGGGATTATACGTTATTGCACGCTGTAGGAGGGCACAGGCTTATACAGTATGGGATTATACGTTATTGCACGCTGTAGGAGGGTACAGGTTTATACAGTATGGGATTATACGTTATTGCACACTGTACGAGGGCACAGGCTTGTGCAGTATGGGACTATAAGATCATTAATGTTTTTTTCCCTTACTGAAGGTTGCTGCCTTGGTGATATTTGTGAATGCACTGTGTCAATCTGTACAACATACTGCGAAACATTTATTACCAAGATCTGGCTATTGTTAAGGCTATAGCATATGACTTACATTAATTCCATATTCATCAAACCATTGTTTCCTTTGCCTTCTGTCTGGACATTCAGATCTTACAACATGGTTAAATATATTGTTTCCCCATGTTACATAATGTCCTTGGGAAATTTCTCTTGAGAATGCTGGCAGCATTTTTACATTGAAGACACTGCACATGTAATAGCATGTTATAACTTTATTAAGGGTTTGTTTAATCATATTTTATATGAAACCACCTACAGAACATTTTAATGCCCAAAGACTATAACATAAATCTACACTTAATGTACATCAACATGTGATATGCATTAAACACTGAAATATAACCAGTGAAATTAGGTACAAAGAGCATGTTCACTTTCTCAGTAAAGCATTGCACTGAAGAGACATTTATAAAAACAAATTTTTACTGACAGAAAAAGCATATTTTGGGTAAACAGTGAATGAGTACAGTACAACACAAATTATTTGGTTAACATGCCAGTCCGAAACCTGTCGCCAGCTGTTGCCACAATGAATCCTATAAGATGTAAGATGGTAACAATCTGACTACAAAACACTAGAGGAGTTACTCAGCTACAGATGAATAAACATGTGAAACATACAGTATTGTCCTGACAGTGTTCTGTACCCTATGACCTCACTCTGTGCGAATTTAAATACATGTAACTCCACACTGGAGGATATAATAAGGAAGGCAGCGACTCAGTGGTATATATCATGAGACCAGTGCTGATTTTTTTTAGGCTGGATGAACGTCTGGAATGAGTCACTACGCCCAGCCTTCACATCAGCATTACAGTGCAGTTTTCATTTCACATTCTGCCCTTGAAGCCAGACAAGTCAGGGACAGAATTCTGAGATCAACCCAGACTGCACTCATGTGGGTGTGGGTAATATCAGAGTGGCACATTTTGCTAAGCAAAATGGCCTAACTGTAAAAATGATGTGTTCTCCATATAGGCGGTGATGACACACATGCCTAAAATAGCTTAGTATTTTAAGTGTCTGGTTTTAAACCATTATCTGGAATCGAATGCAGGTGTAACGTCTACAGCACAGACACAATCAATACCGTATGCAGACACAAGGGTCTCGCACTTAAGTACGGTTTTTAGATTTTTAGTGTACATTTCAACAGTAGGGAATGTCTATATGTTTATTTTTGTTTTGTTTTAGATATTTTACTGCTTTTACTTTTATATTTTACTTTATTTTAAGGAGGGTTTCTAAGAAGAAGAATGATAGCTTGCAAGGCTGTGTCAAAATCTGCGGCCATGTCTTAGAGTTACACTGCAACAAACTGAATAATAACAAGAAAGCATTGAATGTTAATTGCAACCAACACACAGGAATTCTGAATCAATATAACACATTTTGTTTTCAGAGGTGCTTTGCTTAACCCTGATTACTGCTACACCATGTATATGCTTTAGAACACCAGGGCACATTGAACCAAACGGTGCAAAAGCCACAGGGTTTTTACTGTACAGTTCCTGCTTCCCAAACTAAAGCAAGTATCATTTCCCTTATAAAATAATTTTCTTTACACTGACAAATTATTCACTACTGTTCTACAACAAAAGAATTCAGAGCAAATTGCTTTTGGGCAAACACTGGCCATCACAGGCCTCCATTACTGTGAAAAAAGTCAAAATAATTGCACAGTTTGGTCACATACAATCACCTACATGTCAAGTAACTGGCCGCTTGTCTCAGTAAGTTTCACTTAGTGTATGAAAGTTGCTGAATAGCCACAAATATATATATATATATATGCATAATGTTATCATAGCCTTTTTTTTGAGTGTGTGTAAGCACCTGAAGTGGCACGGAGTGAAGGGCAAACAGAACTATCAGTGAAAAAAAAGAAAACAAGCAATGATTACACATAGGTGGAGTACTTTAAGACAGTCTGACTCTGACTGAGCAGACGTGATGAGTGTGAATGTGTGCACATGTGTACATACATGCATGGGTCAGAATAAATTTCAGTAGTGCCGAACAGGAACTCCAAGACTCTGAAAGACTCAGAATTCTCGGTAAGGTCAAGATGCATGTCTATGTACTCTGAAGAGGGCCGTCCTCTGTCTCTAGTTGAGCTAGCTGTCTCCTGAGGCTGTTCACTTTATTCTGTAGCTCCTTGTTGTATTCAATAATATGGACCATCTCCTCGTACGCCTCGTCCAGACACTTGGTTGAGCGATTCCAGCGTAGAAACACACCTAAAATAGAGTAAAAAAAAAAAATGAACAGATCGGCATATTTTTTCTGTATTCTACAACGGTATTACAAGAAAAAAAAAACATATTAAACACCAACAGACCAGAGCAGAGACCAATAAATTTTAAGATGATACGACTACATGATGCTACAGTAGCAAAGCTGAACCAAGCTGCATTTAAAGAGGGGCTACATGCCATGTCGGTAGGATCATATATCAAATGTTAGAGCTGCCTGCAGGTCAGCAGTCCCGTGATGCTAATACAGTTTTGACACCCTTCTTACACCAGATGGCCACTAGTCTTATAAACATGTTGCAAAATCAGTCATGCCTTTGCTGGGATTACAGCTGCTATGCTACGTTTCCAGTGAGGCCATGAGGACGCAGCACAGAGTACTGGTGCTTGTAGACTTTAAAAATATTCCAAATGCATATTAAATGGTTGTGTTGAATACAAACTGCTCTGTGTGTGTATGACTGCTATTTAGAGCGGTGTAAGGAATGCCTACTCATGTGTTGACTAGGTTCAGGAAGCCTTGAACTCAGTGACCATTAAAGATCTGTCAGAGACAGTAACATTCACTACGTAAGTTAAGGAAAAGATCATGAAAATCAAGTTTTAATGTGCATTATCAAATTTCAGTGTGAAGCAAAGGCTTCATTAATCTCATTTCTTGCACAAATGAATGGATCAGTTAGTCCACAATTAAAAGTTCACTTTGTATATGTTGCAGATGATTTTTAAACAGAGTGTGTATGCAAAGGAATGCCATTGTTGTTTCTTTAGACCTTATAAAATTGATATTTCCACTTAGCTACTTTTATTAAGTTTATCGTACAAATACATTTATTATATAAAATAAGTGTTCTGTTTAAGAATTAGAGTATGCACCTTTATATACAATAGGCTTTGTGTGGTATGCATGTGTGGTAACATTACTTTAAGAACCAGTTCTAGTCAGCATTACTACAGCCCCCGGTCTTGTTGCCATATGAACAACCTAAAGTAACCCTGCTGTGAAAGAGTGCCATCATTAACAGTGCCATTTTCATAAAAAGAAAAAGGCCCATACTAAAATCTTGTTGGTTTACATTCTCAGAAACAAGCCAAGATGAAGTACACAGGAGTTCCAGTTAATTTAAAAACTAAAACCCACTGAGCTGTCTCTTGTCTCTCAGCCAGTCATTATTGTACTTAAAGGTACTTTAGGTAAGATCAGTCAATTTTTTTCAAGATACAGTTAAGTAGGTAGAATCAACATTTATATTATTTTTACTCCTTGCGCCCACCAGCCCATTCCCACTCATAGTCATGAAGCTCCGTCCCCAGCCACGGAGGCTTAGAGTAAAGTAAAGTGGATCACATTCATTTAACACAACTTCAGCATTTAATTCTTACAAACCAATACCCTGCTGATTTGTTGTTGTATGCTTCTCAGTGTGGTACGTGTTCTGCATGTCAGTAATGAAAATTAATACAGTTTGTGTATTGTGTTTTATGGTTTTTCACTGGCATGGCTGCTTCTTGCTCTGGTACAGAATCTTTTCCATATTAAATTGCACTAAACAAATCTGTCAGTCAGCCTAATACACTGCTGCCCCCTAATGGTTATACAGGAGAACACTGTACATCATATACACTCACTGAGCACTTTATTAGGAACACTATACTAATACTGGGTAGAGCCTCTCTTTGCTCTTAAAACAGTCTCAATTCTTCATGGCATGGACTCCACAAGATGTTGGAAACATTCCTTTGAGATTCTGGTCCATGTTGAAATGATTGCATCACGCAATTCCTGCATATTCTTCAGGTGCACTTTCATGCTGTGAATCTCCCGTTCTACCACATCCCAAAGGTGTTCTACTGGATTCAGATCTGGTGACTGGGAAGGCCACTGAAGAACACTGAACTCACTGTCATGTTCATAAAACCAGTTTGAGGCGACTTTTGCTTTGTGACATGGTGCATGATCATGCTGGAAGTAGCCATTAGAAGATGGGGAAATTGTGGTTATGAAGTGATGCACATGGTCAGCAACAATACTTAAATAGTCTGTGGCATTCAAGCGATGATTGATTGGTATTAATGGGCCCAAAGTGTGCCAAGAAAACATTCCCCACACCATTACACCACCTCCACCAGGCTGGACTGTTGACTCAAGACAGGTTGGTCCATGGATTCATGCTGTTGGTGCCAAATTCTGACCCCACCATCTGTGTGACTCAGCAGAAATCGAGATTCATCAGACCAGGCTACATTTTTCCAGTCTTCAACTGTCCAGTTTTGGTGAGTCTGTGCCCACTGCAGCCTCAGCTTTCTATTCTTGGCTGACAGAAGTGGAACCCGACGTGGTCTTCTGCTGTTGTAGCCCATCCACCTCAAGGCACAACATGTTGTGCATTCTGAGATGCTTTTCTGTTCACTACTATTATACAGAGTGGTTATCTGAGTTACTGTAGCCTTTCTTGCACCAACAATCATGCCATGCTCAAAATCACTGAGATCACATTTTCCCCCAATTCTGACGGCTGATGTGAACATTACCTGAAGCTGCTGGCCCTTATCAGCAGGTGTTCCTAATAAAATGCTCTGTGAGTGTATATACAATACCTTTATAAAGATTTCAGTATTAAAAACAGGTACTGTACTCCTGTGTTGTTATAAAATATAAACGGTAAACTACTAGCTTTAGCAAGGAGGAAATACGGTTGAGAAGAAGGAAATGTTATTAATGGCAAAGTTAATGCTATCAGTGGTATAGAAAAGTCTAACAGATCCAGGTGGATGTATAGGAGCAAGAAAGGAAATCAAACAGAAATAAGAAGAGAGGGGAAAAAGAGAAAACAGACAAAAACATAAGGAAACTGGAAGAACTAAGATGCAATAGGTAAGAGTGTCAAAAGATTACAGTGAGATTAAATGCGTGTTCTCACCCTCCCACAGCAGCAGACTCTGCGGGGCTACAGATGGCCAGATCACAAGACTGTTGGCCTCATAGAGAGGGTTAAGGAAGCGTTCCAGCTCCTGAGGCCTGTTCATCCATGACCACAGGGACACAGTCTTTTGACAGAGCTCCAACTTCACCCTGCCTCACCATTATATTATACACAATACATTATACATATTCACAGAGTCATTATTACACATACAAAAGTTTCAATGACTGCAGTTTCTACAGAGACTGTGATAGCAAACACATTACCAAGTCAGCACTCACTGAAGATCCTCATATATCAAGTACCTTTCTATTTAATGTTTATTGTCCACACTAGGTAACCTCCTAAGGGTTATGCTTGATCACCAACAGTAATAAATCTTTCCAGTACTATATGTGCTCATTAATGCTGCCAAATTCCTCTAAAAACTGCATTTGATGTTTAATTATTTAAAATTTTTCGTCTTCAAATATTATCCTATAATTTTATTGAGTGGATAAAATTAGGTGAGGGGAAGTGAGTCACTGACCTCTCGGCAGCGCTGTTTCCCAGGAAAGTGCCAAACTGGGAGGCGTAAGCGTGTTCAAACAGCGTGACCAGAAAGTGTTCATTAAATTGAAAGGAGCAAGGAAACTGGCGCAGGATCTGCCACACACAGTCCAGGAAGAGCAAGAACACAGGTGCTTCACTCCTCGGCTTTCCGTTGGAGTACGCAGACTGGGCACAGCGCTGCTGGAACGGGTGACCTGCCTACACACAAAGGGAAAAAAAGTCAGACAATGATGAAGAAACAACTTGTAATTTTCTGAGCCATACCCTACAGCTGCACATAAGGTGAATTTTAAATGCAAGGAGCTTCATTCTTTTCCCTCTCCCTTTATTGAAGCTACTGCTTTATGAGTTTCCTCACTGGTTGGAGGTGAAGTTAATCTCAGAGCCTGAAAGTTTTAAACTTTTGTGATAAAGGAACCAGAAAGATGTCTGCATAGCAATATTGTGAATCACAGTATGTAAGGTTCATTCATACATAATATGATCATTATAAGGTGTATAACATTATAAATAATACTTTCTTCGTGGTTAATCCACACTCATTAGGCACATTAATAGGAACACCTGTACGCCTGCTTATTCATGCAATCCACCAATTATCTGGCAGCAGTGTAATGCATAAAATCATGCGGATATGTCAATAGGTAAGATTCGGTTAATGTTCACATCAAACATCAGAACGGGAAAAATGTAATCCCTGTGACTTTGGCCAGACTGCTTAGAGCTGACAGAAAGGCTACGATAACTAAAATAAGCATTCTTTACAACCATGGTCAGCAGAAAAGTATCTTGGAATATACAACACATCAAACCTTTAGGCTGATGGACTACAACAGCAGAAGACCACATCAGGTTCCACTCCTGTCAGCGAACAACAGGAATCTGAGGCTACAGTGGGCACAGGCTCACCAAAACTAAACAGCTGAAGATAGGAAAAACTCCTGGTCCCCTGTTTTTTTCCAATCTTTAAATCCCCAGGCTTCCCTAGATAATTGTAATTCCCTAACTACGTGTCCCCAGCAGTGTCTCTCACCTGCAGCCACTCACGCTCCACGAGGACTTGGAAACCGCGGACTGTCCTGCAGCCTGGATCCAAGATGATCTGGGCTAAAGAGGTGACCTGCAGCGTGGAGTCAGTGCCCTCTGTCCCGTGGACTAGCACTGATGCACCCTCTCTGAAGTCACAAAGCCACAGAATAAACAGTGGGGAAAAAACAGAAGCCAGTAAACTCACTTGTAATTTTTATTGTACTTTTAAGAGTACATACCACAGAGAGAAAACAGTTCAGTAATGAAAGCTAACAGATTGCAATAGATAAAGCAGTTCCTTTCTGCAGTTAAGTAGTAGTAAATGAGGCGGTCTGGGAAAACCCATCGGATGCTGCTGTGGCTGAATTCTGGCACACAGCTACGACGACAGCTCGGGTTTGGGCCAAAATCGGGGTTTTTCTGCCTATAACATGCTTTTATATTCCAAATTTAAAAAATCGTATACGTATTTCACTGAAACAACGTGGAAATTTTATTGCTATTTCATTATTTATAAAAATGTAGTTTTCCTGCACAGACCACGTTTAAAACCTTGCAAGCTAAGTGTGATTTCTTCACACAGTGAATGCCAGGCTTTGCTCAAATTGCTGGATAGATACAAGACGTCTAAAAACAGACATAATCTTAATAAATTCAGTTTGTAATCTCACTTTTTTGGGGTAATCAGAGTTATTTAGGGTAACTGGAGTCATTTACAGAACTACATATAATAGTGTGGAATTATTTCCTATTTTTCCCTGATTATGTGATGATAATTTAAATATTTTAAGATCAATTCAATGTGATTTCTGCTTACTCCTGATGCATACATGTATTTGTTCAGTCATGATGTACACTCTGTCCTTGATTATGTTTTCCTCTTATTAGCCTTGGGTATTATCACGTACACATTAGTATAAAAGTCGACTGTGTCCAACTTATATTTAGACTATAGAGTGCCCAGGTTGTCTTCATGTATGCAATAAACCATCTTTTTTATTATAACCTGGCTCTTGGTCTCCTGATTCTTCAGTTATCTAACTTCTGGTGAAACTGCAGTATTATGATCATCCAGAAAACATTTACAACAATAGAAAATGACAAAATTTCACAAGGTAAGAGTGTTTCCAGGCAGTCACACATATGTCACAGATATGATCTATACTGATACTGAAATGATCTAAAATATTGGAACGTAAGGGTCAAGTGTTTTTATTTATTTTCTGTCAAGATTTTTTTTTAATCTACTGCTTATTAACATTTAAAAATATTTGTAAGTTTTCCTTATTTACAACAATGCAAATTCATTATTTAATTCATGTTGTAGTCTCCAGGGTGTTTATGGATCGAGGGTGATGTGAATGAGCTCTCCAAACAAATTAAAATGGATGTTAAAATCTGTCATTTAGAAGTGTGATGGAACTTCTATGTGACATCTACGTCTTCTTCTAAATGACAGTGCAATGTGGTAGAAGGTTACATTCCAAGATGCTGTCTTATATAATATGTGGAGTGTTGATATTCAACTTTGCTTAAATTTTAACCAGATTTACTTCAGAGGCATTTGCCATATAAGGAGTTACTGCACATCTGCCAGCCAATCGGAATGAAGTACTTGCCACGGCTGCATTATAAATCACAGACAGGACGGATTTTTAGTACATTATTGCTGTATGCCTATATTGTTCTCTCTGACACCACAATAATGTTCATATTTGCTCACAGAAATGTCATGCAAGAATAGAAAAATGTAGAATCTAGAAATTAGCTCATAACCAAGACCAGAAATTACTCTACATTTAAAGACGCAGCAGCACAAAGTACATTAATGAGCTGTGCACCAACAGCAGCATGAGACACAGCAGTACAAGTGTTTTATGAACTTAATGATGATTGCAGGCTAGACACTAGCTAACCATTATTACTCAAATGGGCTTTGCAACAAGTGTAGCATGAAGCAAGGCAAACGCTCTTTAATTAGCTCAGAATGGAACCGCCAGTGAGAAAACAGTAATTAACACAGCCGTAAACTACTAACACACAGCTATCTTCTATAACGATTCTCAGGGTTTGAGAGCACATCTGTCTAAGACAGAGAAAGCAGAGATGAGACAGAGCACAGGGAATTGAACACAGTGAGAGTGTCAAACGCTGACCTGTCAATGCACTGAGCAGCCAAGCAGGCAGTGGTGAGGATCTCTTTTACATGGCTCTGCCAGTTAGAGGCCTCCAGTTTGCTAAGCCAGCGGTCCATGCTGTTCGAGTGGTCATTACACGCCTCCACCAGCTTTATCAGGCTCTCTTGTAGAATATTGGACCTGTGACAGATCATTTCACACATTACAACAATGGCTACAGCATACAGTACATGTTATTTTAGATCTATAGATCTAATAAAGAACCAGTGAAGATTAACAACATCTTCCATTCCCTCTAGCTGAAGTCTGGTACTCGTGGTACACTGGTATAAATGCGACACCATAATGTGAAGTAGCACCATGTGATACTGTGTCCGCAACCGAGTAAACAAATTAACATTGTGCCTCAAATCACATACTTATGTACTGTTCTAGAATTTTTTTAATACACACACCTACCGGTTTTCCTGTAGCAGTTACTGTTTGAATTTTAAAAGCTTGTTACCAAAAGGTTTGTTTTGAGTACCAGTCTTTGGATTTTGTAGATTAGTACATACTTTTGAATGTATGGAGAGTGTTTTCGATTTGAGACGCCGATCATGACAACAATCATGGTGACGGCAGAAAGTTTTAAAGATAAACAGGGCTTATCAGTCTGTTTAGCACTGTTGCTCAGTTTGCCTTGAAAACCATATGGAGGAGGTTTTACTTCTGATGTGTTGTCTAGAAGACGTCGCTTTTAATCCTCAAGATGTATATAAGATAAGCAAGTAAGTGAACAGTGCTGCTCACGTTGCAGCTGCTTGTGCACACATATGCGTGGTGAAGGTGAAGTATACTTTACCGTAATGCATGGTAAATCTGAGCCACTCTAAGTCTCTTAAACAACATGACGACAGGAATTAATTTTAAAAACAGATGTTTTAACTGAATATGAAAAACGTGAGCTATTTTCACTCAGCCACAAGACTGGTGTGTGCAGTAGCTTTTGTTTGTTCAGTATAAATGTTTTTTTGGAAATTATGTGCATAGTTTCTTTGCTGTTTATATGATTCAGTTTTTCTGGCAAAATGGAGTCCAAATTTTATAAAATATGATATAAGATTCTAATATTCACTCACCTCTCAATAGCTTTGTGGATTCTCCTCCACTGCGGGTAGTTCGCCTCCTGTTCAAACCCACCACCACGGGCCTTAGCCTGCTGCGCTACGGCAACAGTGCGCGTGTCGATGATGTAACCACGTTTCCCTGCACGGAGCGTAGCATTGATCAACTTCTCATCTTCCTTACAGCGGCGTCCATTTGTGCCAATCAGAGGCTGCCCTGCTCGCATCATCACCTGAGGACACAGACACTAAGTACACACCTAATCTTGATCAAAATACGCTTATTATACAAGACTCCCCAAAGTGAACAGCTGACCATGCCGTTCTTCTTGTGGTAGTAGCTGAGCACTGGGAAGCGTCCGCCGTGTCGAAAAGCAGCAGCTTTGCACAGAGTGTCATCATCTATATCCTTGGGTACAGCCACCAGTGAAGGGTAGGAGGGGCAAACAATGAAGTTTTTATTCACTTCACTAAGTCTCCACTCATCTGTCTGTCAAAGAACAATAAACAAAACACACTCAGCCAGCAGTCTACAACATTCTGTAAACAGCAACAGTCACTGTGCACAAAAGTGAGCCTGTACCATCGATTCCAGATCTTTGAAGGCCTCTTCTGGTGAGAACAAGTGCCACCCATCATCAATGACCTCAAACATGGGCCGGTAGAAGAAAGGATACATCAGGGAGACTGAGTCGAGTGTGGACAACGCCTAAAGAAAAAGGAGGTGTCAGATCCGAGGTTCAGATTTTTCATGCCAAGTACATCTTTACCAGTTACAGACCAGACATCTCAACCCATTAAAAAGAGCAATGTTTGGTTGCTTATTAAGCTCCTGGTATAACCTTGCATTTTTACTGCAATATACTGTATATTACTGAGAAAGCAGAAGCTTGGAAAAGCATATAATTTCAGCATATTTTAATAAGTGGACGTTGTGGCTTGATTAAAATATAAGCACACTGATAGTGAACTGCCAAAGTATTAATATTGAATCGTAAACCTTTATGATGCACAAATTCAATTATGTAAGGAATAAATCACAGCAGGTGTGCTGTTATAGGAAAATAATCAAATAGTGTGTTTACCAACCTAAAGTCCATTATTTTCCTATAAGAGCAAAAAAGTGGTTTATGCTTCTTACCCCAGCAATTTGCCGCCAGTTAGGTTTTTTTTATTTAATTAAAGAATGACACATTTTACTTTTTTAATCAGTTCATAGGCAGTTTTAACATTGTGGAAAGTCCACAATAAAGTTAGTGCCTGTTATTGTCCCCTCTCCAACCTCTCGTTTTTCCCCTCTCTTGACATTAATAAGAATAAAAAACATGTCATGTTACTGAGAAAAGAGAAAGCGCAAGGCCCTCCATCCTGAAGACTCTCCCCTGGCAGAAAATCTACTGACTGTTATAAGGTACTGACACCCAAGATTAATAAATGTTAAACAAATATCTCCTTACAGAAAACTTTACCATATCAATCACTGTACATCTTTACTGCTTAGGAGACTGAGAATATGTGGAGTGTCAGCCATCTAATCCACCCTGCCAGTTAGCTATTACTACTGAACAATAACATTAAAATACATAACAAAAACATATAGAAAATGAATCTACACCTTCTGATCAATCATATTTGAGAATTTAACAGTGTTGTGGTATAAAAAAAATAATGTGATTTTACAGTGGACTCTGGGTCCCTGTCTCTTCTCTACCATTCAAACTAAATACAGAAGGTTAAGCGTAAAGTGTTAAGCATGTTTAAAAGCATGTGTACAGTGAAATAAGTGCATGGTCTTAAATCAAGCAACATTAATAAATAATCAGTCTCGGCTGAGCTCACATATGCATGCATACATGCCTGAACAAGAACGGAAAAAAAATGAGATCACAGAATCTGAATAAATAATTAAACACACTTCAGTGGAGCTAGCAATGTTGAGACACTCCTCCATGCCAGGTATGTCCAACTGAATAATGCGCAGGTCCTTGCATTTCACGATAATCGAGCCAAGAGAGCCGACAAACCTAAGAGAGGAGAAATCAAGACAGAGGATTTCAAATGAGGTCTTTACTTTAACATCCTGACAGACCATAGAGTAGGTATCGTAATCCACGACCAGTTCTAGGGTTAACATTTTAAACTATAACAGTAACAAAAAACCACCAATTCTATAACAGTAACAAAAAACCAATTCCCAATTCTGATCCTGGGGAGCCAGAGTCACACATGGTGCACATTTTCCTGCTCTAACACAACTAAAAGCCCTGAGTTTTCATTTAATAATCAGTTTTGTGTGCAAATCTTGCACAGGCATACAATCAGATTCATTATTTTTTAACCTTGAATAAGAAAATAAGTACAGTATATTTATAACTACTTCTAACCATGTACTGTATATGAATAAACTCCTGGCAAAAAAGTGAGACAGATTATGAGATGGCAGTTAATAAAGCATGTTTATTTTTTCTTACATTTGTGATAGTGTTTGTAACACACGCTTATGTTTGTCAGGTCTACATGTTATTATGCTCCAAATGCTATGAACATTAACATTTTTATTAACTTCTGGTGGTCTAGCCTTTTTACATTTTCATCTCACTATCGAGGGTAACTGCCTTCAGGGATGTGTCACCATTAACAACTGCCTTTTTTCCCATCTAACTGTAATCCTACTCAGACCTTTCTCCTGTGGTACTGATGTCAGTCTGGCGTCCTGTAATTCTGTTTTTAGCTGTCACTTTCAAATCAAACCGTCTTCACCTCTGCCACAGGCAGAACTACAATACTGACAAATGGTTTATTTCTTGTTCTTAGATAAACCACTCATAAAAGCAGCAAATAATGCATGAGGAGTTTTTTTGCTCTACTTAGTGAAACATTATTTCTTATTCATTGTTGTCAAGGTTCATCTTCTTGGACCTTTTCAGCTCCAGGCTGTCTAACATGTTTGCGTAGCAGTCTGGGAAAACTCATAGCAGACATAACAGCCAAAGAAAAATGATGACTGAAAAATTTGGATTTTGACCAAAATCTTTTTGCCTATAACATACTATACCACCTTTACTTTAAAATTCATAATTTTTCACCAAAATGTTGTAGAAATGTTTTTATTTACTTATTAACCTCATCTAGGCTTCTTGAAAATCTTCCTGAAAAGATGATGTTTGTGAAATGCCGTGACTGAGATTTATCTCAGGAGAAAAGACAGATGTAGGAGGGACTGATGTAGATACTGCTTATTAAGTGTGATTACTCATTTTCCAAATTCAAATCAAATTCAAATTTTATTTGTCACATGCATAACCATACACAGTACGACTTGCAGTGAAATGCTTATATAAATGCATATACAACTGTTAAATAAGAAAATAAAATAAGAAAATAAAGAAAAATATTAAATATACAAAAAAATATTAAATATAAAGAAAAATATATACATAAAAATATATATATAAAGAAGAATATAAATAAAAATATCAAATCTAAAGAAAAATGTATACATGAAAAAAAAATAAAATAAAATATATGAAGGGATTAAAAAAAGTGTATAAGAATATATATGTGGGTATATGGATGGTGGCAGCAGTCTGACAGTACAGATATAAAGTGAGGATTTGTGCGATGTAATAATGTGCAATGTGCAATAAATGCAATACTAAATACTAAATTTCAATACTAAAATAAATTAAATTAAAATAAATTAGTAACATTATAAACGGTAATAAACAGTCATATTAGTTTTTTTAATATATATATATTTTATTTATTACATCTTTAAGTGAATATTATTAAACCAACATACTGGTGTCTCTCGTGGAGTTGGATTCAAATCTTAAACATTAATTTTCACCACATGAAGGGTTTTCCTAGACCGCCACACATATCTCAGTTTAGGGATGTTTGTGTAATTATGTGTGGCTGTGTCTGTTGAATAGAGCAATACAAAACATTTGGGATTTTTCATCAATAATTGTGTGGACAGGTATGTTTTGTTACGCACAGATTTAAAATGTGTTCTAAACACTTTTAAGAGCAAGGAAACCAGCATACTATAGACCCTGGACTCCCACCTGGTGTAGAGCGAGCCTACCTCTTCTCAATAGCGTCGATGTTGGCGTGGAGCAGCCAGAGCTCCTCGGTGTTGTCCTGGCGTGAGGACAGGATGAGGTGGTGGCCGGTTAAACACAGAGTTCCCTCCACGGTGGGGAGAAAGGGACGGTGCAGGACCACACCGTCCACCCGGGGGGTCTTTATCAATTCCGCAAACTCCATTCTGTGTTGTAGGAAGAGACGGGCGAGGGGATAAAAACAGCTCAGCTCTCAAAGAAGAGCAGGGAGCACTGCCACTGGACAACAGAAGGTAAACAGTAGAGGAAATACAAGCAAATGATACAACATAAGCACAATAATATAGGTAGGATCACAACTATCATTCTACTCCCTATATAAGTGCACTAAATAGGGTACAAATTAATGGCTTACACCCTGTACAGTGCATTGTATAGGACATTCAAAATCGTTTAAGGTGGAAAATAAAGCTTAACATGGCTCGACATACTACAGTTACAACTACGAAACACTAAATTTCCCACAAACACGTCAAAAACAGATGAACCAACACAGTTACCCACATAGAGATCTGCTGTAAGGAAACTGCTTACTGTGGGTTAATATGTTAACCAACACACAATGTCATGCCTCTTAAACTTTTATAGTTACATATTATATTGTGGAACATCCACGAGCAAGTTAGTTCCTGTTATTACTTATGTTATAGCAGTTATAAACCATCATTACCTCCGCAGACCCTCATATCTCTCTCTCTCTCTCTCTCTCGCTTTCTCTCTCTGGAAGTTAGCAAGACAAAAAAATTCAGCTTGTCATGCAAGAGAGAAACCAACAGGCACAAAGTCCTTTGTCCTGAAGACTTTCCAATTCTGGAAAACTTACTGTCTGTTACAAAGCGCTGACACTACAGACTCCTTCCATAAATGTCAAATAAACATATCCTTTCCAGAAAACTTCACCATATCAATGCTTAGATGTTTTTCATTGTTAAATAACAACATGCTTTTAATCCATTTATTCTTCCATATAAATTATGTGGACTGTCCACTAACAAGTCCCTGTGAATTAACTGTTACTGCAGAAACAATAACGTGTTAGAAGAAGCACATTAATATAAACATGTTCATTGCCTTACAGCCGGCACTACTGTCTGTAGGTGTGTCACGACTGCACGATTTGGATCGATTAATTGATTTAAAAGGCAGTGACTGAAATCCAATAAGGCTCAACAATTATATATCAATTATCAGTGATTATAAATGATTGTGAATCACTTAAACTGAACTACTGATGTGTAAAAAATCATTTATAATTATTAACAGATGTGCAAATAGGCTAGCAGGGTGATTTGCCCGTAACGCTGATACCGAAAACAGTCCTTCTCTACATTATCATCATTCACAAATTAATGGTAAGCCTACCACTGGATTCTGAACAAAGTCGGACACATATTAATCCAAGGATACTATACTGAAGAGTAACGTATCGTATCGTATCGCAGCAGATTCGGTGGTATCGGTGTCAAATATGGAGTCGTTGTCTTATGAATCAAAACCCTCCTCCTCTCATATCACAGCAAATTCCATAGTATCATCAACTATTGAATCGAAACTTCAATGTTAAATGAGTGATTCATGAATTGAAATCATATAGGTTTAAATGAATCAAAATTCATTCATATCAATCGAAATCATTTGATACCGCAGCTGATTCGGTTACATCCACAAATATCGAATTCATACTGATGAATCTAAATCGTATTGTATTATAGTTGATTCAGTGGTATCATCAAATATTGTATAATTTCCTGATGAATCTATATTGCACTGTATTATAAGTGATTCAGTGGTATCATCAAATATCGAATCATTATGCCATGAATCCAGATCATATCGTACTGTAACTGATTCAGTGGTATCACCAAATATCGAATCCTTTCCTTATGACCTGAAATCGTATCGTGTGGAAGCCTGAGCTTTACTCCTCTATTACTGTCCCAGAAAATCAACAGCTTCTGACCAATCACAGTTCACAGTTCACCAGCAATGCGGAATGAATCATTTTATTGTTCATAAACACTGTGTGCTGTCAGAAGCCCGAAAACACAAACTAAATATCAAACACAGACACACTCAGGTTCCCCAAAGCATCCTGGCTCATGTTAGGACGCATTTTAGGACACACTTTAGGACAATTAGTACTTCTTGGATGATAAGTCTATCAGAAGATATACGGCCTGTGAGATTACTGGCACACTGCTAGCTAAAATTTAAAAACAATGAATTACAGATTCATAGAGAGGAAAATAAAAACTCAGGCGTTATGACAGAGAGCTAGAGAAAACACTGAGACGCATTTAAGAGATTATTCACACAGCTGTTGTTTTTTTTTTCATTATTTAATCTATAATGTCTGTCACTGCATCTAGTTAGCTCGCTAGCGATTCAGTATTTGGGTCGTAAATGCAGTAAATAAACACCACGGACATGAGACAGAGTGTAAATGTCTACTAGAGCAAAGCAAGAAGCAGATTCCACACTACTGTCAAACACAGCTCATCTGATAATGTTAGCAGAAAAATAAAACATAGCAGTGAAATTTCTTACGCCTCATCCACCTGACGCCTTTTCCTGTTTTGCTTTTTTTCCTTAGCTCTTTTTTTTGGATTTTACAGAGTGGATCACAGACCAAGTGAGTGTTACATCGCCGCCTAGAGGCGTGGAGAGGAATGAGCGGCTTGCACCTCTCTGCAGAAGCACAGGTCCAAGGCAAGACATCTCAGTGTGTTTCAGGCTGGATAAGTTGGATAAGTGGATTTCTTATTGTTGTTCCTTGTTGTACAGCAGCTCCTGGATTAGGATAAGGCATTAGGGTTTAGGAGTTAGGGGTTAGAGTTAGGCTTATAGGAGGAGTTGGATCAGGTCCAGCTCCACTCTCTGGACTTTTGGTTCTGCAGCAAGCACTATCCCGCTTTTACACCAGCGTTCTCAAACATTTTGCGGTCAGAAACCTTCATCCATCCATTCTCTGTACCGCTTATCCTACACAGGGTCGCCGGGAGTCTGGAGCCTATCCCAGGGGACTCAGGGCACAAGGTGGGGGACACCCTGGACGGGGTGCCAACCCATCACAGGGCACAATCACACACACGCTCACACACTACGAACAATTTGGGAATGCCAATCAGCCTCTAACGCATGTTTTTGGACTGGAGGAGGAAATCAGAGCACCCAGAGAAAACCCAGAACGCACGGGGAGAACATGCATACTCCGCACACTCAGAGCAGAGGAGGGATTCGAACCCCAACCCCGAAGGTACAAGGCAACAGTGCTTACCACCAAGCCACCGTACCAGTCAGAAACTTATTTAACTTTAAAAAATAAATTCCACAGACTCCATCAGTACAGATTTATTTCATAAACATTATTTAAATGTCTACAAAAGTTTTATTTATTTAGTATTTGTTAAATCCATGGAGCTTACTCTTTATGAACTTTCCACCAACAGAACACAAGTGGTCCAAGTTGATATTATTTACAGGCCCATTTGTTTTTAAGTATTTGAAGTTTGGATTAAACCCATTCAGCAGTCAGGTTGACTAATAACTATAACAAAACTGGAAAATAAATATAATAACTTTCATAATGGTGGGTGGAGATCAGTGGCAGCTCCACCACAGGGGCAGTTTGAACAGCCATATATATCAGTTGTTCAACAAATGTTCATCTTAATAAAGTCCTCATTCACAAGTCCATGCAATTTAAATTCTGCTGAATTGTTCACTGAAGAGTCCACATGGGTTTCCTCAGGGTTCTCTGTTTTCTTCCTACCTCCCAAAAACACATGCCAGTAGGTGGACTGGTATCTCTAAACTGCCCCTAGGTTTGAATGAGTGTGTGAATGTGTGTGTGCATGGTGCACTGCAATGGACTGGCGTCCCATCCAGGGTGTATCCCCCCTTACGGCCAATGCTCCTAGATAAAGCGGTTACTGAAGATGAATGAATGGTCATGGCACATTTTTTGAAAACCTAACATTCATTCAGATTATTATTGTCAAAATTTTATTTTTCTTTCTTTGTTTCTTTCTTTGTTTCTTTCTTTGTTTCTTTCTTTGTTTCTTGCTTTGTTTCTTTCATGTGCATGTGTGCCTGTGTGTGGGTAGATAGTAGATAGTGTGGGTGTGTGTGAGACACTCCCTATGATGATAAGCTCCTTGTACTTTTCAGGCAGGCTACTTACAAGCACCCACGTGGAAGTACTTCCTCACTTTCTACGCATTTGCGGCCTCTTCATCTTGTTCTCTCTCATTTCACCTCCTCCCTCCTCCACTCTGTGTTTGTGCTGTCATGTCACAACCAAGAAGACATTTTGAATTTTTTTTTTATTTTTACACTTCTAATAAAGTCCTAACAATCACACCAGAAAAAAAGAGATTATCACTTCACACACACACACACACACACCCACACACACGTATAGCAACACTTGTATAACAGAAACACAGCAGGATTCCAAATGCATGTGTTCTTTGGGGAATTGTAGGTAGTTCTAAACAAGTGAACTGAATTAGAGATACAGTGACTGAACATTTTAAGGGAATGAGGTGAAAAATATTATCATAATAATAAGCACATATAATCCTTTATCATTTCTAATATGTATATAATAGAATAATAGATCCTAAATATGGTCTAGAGACTCGCCTGGTTCTCTGGTGCAACCGAATCAGGATTTGATAAGTGCCAAAGCACCCTGTTGATTGCAGTGATAGAAGCACCAGGAGCCTCAAGGGAGCCAGCAGCGATTACACACATTGCATTATTTAGTTTGAGTTGCATGTGTGTCATGAATCCAACACTCCCCGAAAAATATGTGGATCCATTTGCTCTCATTAAAAATGTATGGCGTTTGGTAGGGAAACAGATTTTCCTGACTAAGAACTGATATTTTAGCGGATGTAGCTGGGTGGATGTCAGTGGAGGTGGGATACAGAGGCTACTGACAGGAACTGGATCAGCTTGGGTCATGGTATATCAGTTACCTACACAGAAGCGTGACAATGCACAGGTCCAGAAATGATTGACAAGCTGGCTCTTTGAAGATGTTTTGTAATATTCTTGTCTTTGTGTTTGTCATTGCAATATGACAGGTCTGGCTGGATAAAAGCCCAAAGGCCATGAAGCAGTGCCAGCGTGCTTTGATGAGCCACCCGACTCGCCATGATGAACCGACACTCTTCATCTCACGCATGCTGCTTTGCTGTATTTGGGGTTTTCATAGACCGTCGTCACTGAAATGACCCAGCAGCTCTGGCTATTCCAGGTTAACGCTTTCAATCAAACATCTCCGTGAGATTTTCGTTTCTGTGAAACACTTAAAAGCCTCCAGCTGACAATGACAGAGTGAGCACACCATCTCCATTCAACTGTTCTAATGTAATGCAGTCCTCAGCAACTGCCTGCACTGCAGACCATTGCTTACAGCTCCTGCATCCAGCTTTCTGCAATATCCACACATATGCATCGATATGTGTGCCAAATTAGCTTAATCATTAATATCTTTTTACATTCCTATATTTTCAGAACATGTTAAGCAGTGAAAAGGGGTGACAAAATTCATAAAAAACGACTGATTACAGATATTAATTAACCATTCTCTAGTGAATTTAGAGGCCAGTGAACTGCAGACTGTATCAACACACTCATTAATACAAGACTGCTGTAGTTAAGCTTATTATTTTATGGCATTTATGACTCAGCTTGGTGTAAGCCTGCTGACAGTCAGAGGGATGAATCTGGTCTCTAAGATGTAACAGTTATATGGTCTTAATCCGGCTAATGTCTCCCTGGTGGAGGCACAGGTGTTTATGAATTATGACGCTGAGAAAGACGGATGGACAACATCACAATGTTCTTGGCTGCTGTGTTGGGAAACAGAGTGCATGTCTTGTCTTGTAATCAGAGGCTAAATGACACATTGTAACTTTATCTGGGGTGTCTCTCTCTCTCTCACACACACACACACACACACACACACACAGACACATTGCACTTGTATAGCAGAAACACGGCAGGACTCCACATGCATGTGCACTTTGGTGAATTGTCATTAAACCATGCACAGCTGCTCATCAT